>NW_009234098.1:3063-56955 GCF_000690835.1 Fulmarus glacialis | reverse complement strand
GCTGCGTGGTATTTGGCTGCCTGCTAGGTGAAACCACGACAAGCTATAAACATCTTTGAATTGTTGCAGGTATGCTCACAGTAAGAAGTTGCATGGAACTTGCCTGCAATCGATGCATGAACTGCACTGTCAAAGGCTGTACAGGAAGAAGAACCTCTAACAACCCCCTGTATTCAAGTGCTTTACTGAAACAATTGGTCAAAGCCCTTTCTATGGTGAATGGGGTTTAATTATAGGTCAGTACCTAGACAGATGATAAGGACAAAGTTTTTGGAGTCATTTGTATGAATTGGAATATTTTTCTCTTTTTCTGGTTGAGTTAAAGTGCTGCCTACCAAAATAATGTGAAATGAGGTGCTTCCATCTTGCCACCATCCAGCTTTTCTGGTGTGCTGTTAAAATCTGAGCAGTTCTCTTGCTTAGGAAATTACAAAATATAGAATTGTAAAGATAAATCTATAGCAAGAAGACAGAACAGATACCTTCTGACTCCTTTTACTGAGTACTTTGTTAAAGCTTACTTTGAATCACTTTATCTTTTCTTAGCCTGTATCTTGCTTGATGAGCTTAATTGGGGAGCATCCACTCACACTGATTCATATATTTAAATCCTAAAGTTGCTTGCTGTTTACTTGGAAACTGTGATCTTCCCATATTCCCTTTGCAAGCTTGGTAAGGTCAATTCACCTTGCATCCAGAGGAATGAAGAAAATAGTACTGGCCAAAGGACTGAGATGTCTCACCTAATATTCCAGTCACTGGAATACTCCAAGAGGCCTTACCTGATCTTATATGTAAATCTGTATCTCTTTCTCAGGTCAGCTTATCTAAATTTTCCCATTAGTGTGAAGTATAAAGGATACATCATTAATGACCCGATTCTACTTCTCTCCCTGCACTAATGCTTCTATTTATCCGAAGAATGTTGGATGCATAATGACTACAGAAAAACACTATTATGCATTTGGAAAGGTTTCTGCACACAAACAGTAAGTCTCCTCCTGTGTCTTTGTGACATTGGTCACTACAGGTGTTTCAGTCAGCTGGGTCTTCAATACTCTCTGCTTACTATGTTTCTCCTTCATTTAAATAATACAAACAGACCTTTTAGTATATGGTTGTTAGCTGAATAATTTTCTGAAATAAATAGAGTTTTAGTAGACATACACCAGAGCATACTTTCATCCTTTAAATACATACTTTCATACAAATGGGATTGCATAACATTGTGTAATGCCAGACTTCTTAGGCTACCTTCAGAATGTTTTGTTCAACACAATGCAATACAAACCGAGATTGGAATACATCTAGCTATGAAAGGGTGGGGGGAGGTAAAGGCAGTAGGATGGCACTACACATTAATGGTGTAGCTACTCTGCTAAATGAGGAGATGAAATCCTGCATGGTTTGATGTTATCTGAGACTGGCACTGGTTTCTTTCAGCTCTTGAGAAAGTAGTGGTTAAAAGGAAAACATGGTTTGGTGACAATCCTGTTCACAGCTAGGCCTGAGCAGCTGGGCAAGTTAAAACTGAACCTTTATTGAAACCGATATACAAACAGACAGGGGAAAAATGACACATCACACACAATACAGATCCCAACCTCTGTCTTCTCACATAGGCAGTAGTATAAATACAGATTTGGTATCCTCTTAGTATTTGTACAACAAACTCAAACTAGACTATTAAATCATTCCTCTTTCCCATTCTGGCAGTTAAAATCTTAACAGGCATCCGAAAACTTCCATATCTGACAGTCAAAATACAGCTTTGCTCCTGGTTTTCCCACATGAGTGGTGTTCTAATAAGGCTAATGCAATCCACTGCTCCAGGTGTTTTTTCCATTATTTTGTGTCCTGCAGAAGAACTGTAGCCCTCTTGAGAGTGCATTTGCGTAACTGAAGTACTGGAATAACAAGCACAAAATATGTGTGAGAAAAGATGATCGATTTGAGATAAATATAATTCAGTGAAGTCTTGTAATAATGTAAGTCAGTGAAGAATGGTTGATCTGGTCAATGAACTTTCTGTAAGCCATCTAAATTAACTATGCTGTCTCAAGTATACTAAATAAACTTTAAAACCCCAACTATCTTGACAGAGAAAATGAAGAAGTTTCTTAATTTTTCACATGAATAGGATAAACTGCTATTTTAATCCCAAATAAGATCTGATAAAAGCCGTTTAACTAAGCCAATCCATGTAAAGTGCTCAAAACCGAAACCCTATTATATACTGTTTAGATTTACCTTGTCCTGTGATTAACTTTTGTGTCGTCTAGAATCATTAGAACATGCAAGTCTTAAGCTTGATATTCAAACTTCCTTCTCTGACATTATTTTACTTGTCAGAGACACTTTTTATTGCCTTATTAGCTTCATGAGGTTAATAAGACTTGGCAGCTCTGGCACAAGGGTGAATCAGCAGAACTTACTTTACAAGGTCATGGTTCACTATTACGTGAAACATGAGAACATGACATCCTATTGAGGTACATGTTGAACATACCTTAAATGTTTGTTTTGGTATGGGAGGGATGTGGAAATACTGTACTGGGCAGAACAGTGTCATCTTCTAGTTATAAAAATTAAACTTTTTTTTCCTGATTCTTTTTTCCCTTTTTTTTCTTGTGTTAGGAATGCCACCTTCCTCATCCACTGTTATGCATGCTTCCTACATATGCATTTTGCCATGCATTGAAAAGGGAGCAGAAGAAATTTAGATACTCACAGGTATTCAGGTATTCTATTCTTCAGTCTTTCTGGATGTGACTAAGCCCTTATGTCTCCCAGTCTTTGATGCCACTGTCAATTGGCCTTCCTGCTCTGTTACCTTCTATTTGACATCCTGAAGCTTCCTCTCTCCTTCAAACTGTCATTAGTCTTTCCTGTAAGTTCTCTCTGACCTTCCCTTTGGGAAATAACTGAATCCAGCAATATGTCTTTTGAGCAAATATGTCAGTTTTTCGAGGCATATCTGTCACTACCTTCAGTATCATTCAAGTACAAGGCCTTTGGTCATCTTGGATTTTTATTTCTCTCTTCTGTGACTTTTCTAATTACCATTGTCAGGATTGGACTTGGCTGAATTACTAGTAACCAGGTTTTGGGCGTCCTAAGGTTTGGGTTGCCTTAGCCTCAGAAGGGCTGGTAGCCTGGTGTGCTCTGCCCATCAGTTACCAGCCTGTGCAACTCCTCGCAGACATGCTCTGCTCATCTCCGGCTCTGAGAGCTCACCAACTCATCAACTGAGGTCCTGTCCCATGGGCTTTTGAGGGCAAGCTTCTGTTATGGCTGAGGTCAGGTTGCAAGTGCAGGGTATGAGGGATGAGCGAATCTGCCTTTTGAAAAGGCAAGCTTACAGGCTGTGAGGTAGTGCCGCGATGTGGGGATATGATTGGAGGTCATCTAGTGATGCAGATTTGCTTGTTGCTTATCTAGTTCGTGTTTGTCAATATGTGTTTGTTCTTGTTTTAATCTTACAAAATAACATACAAAATTGGAACTGGCTTCATGCTTTACCCCTTTATCAGACCTGTTTTATACCAGTCTTTCGGTGCCCAAGTGAAATGTATTGCTTTCACCACGATATAGCCAGCATTTTCACACAATTTACTTGAGAGCCCAAAATAAAGGCAATATTCAGGCAGTTATAATTGATCCATTCCAGTAAAGCTGTGGTGATCAAGCTTATTGATGCAGGCTTAAACTATTCAGCAAATCCTTTTTATTAACAGACCTTTGAAGAGAATGGCAAACCAAAACGTATGTAAACTTGTTGAAAAACTATCCACAATTACTCAACCACTTCTACAGAAGCCTGTAACGTTTCTCCAGCAATAATTGTTGTTTCCTCTGTTCTCTGACCCAAATGGCTTAAGTCATGGTATTGCCTGTCTGCCTTTAACTGCTGTAGTCTAGCTGTAAGGTGACTACGTCTGAGCAGGAGGTAAAAAAAAGATTTTATATATATGTACCTGTGCATGTATGTGTATATATACATACTGAATAATTGAAGTAAATTTGTATGTCTGAATGTCAATCTACATATGCACATTTAGGTAATAAACATAAATACATGCACACTTGGATGCACTCGCTGATGTTTCAGTTTATCGGTGAAATTAATGTGAGTAAAATCTCATGGTAGTAAAACCCAAGTTTTTGTATGAGGGCTTCCAGCATCAGTCCATGAGTTTCCAGGAAATGCTCACTGATTTTTAGGGATGGCTGTGCTGAACAAGGGGAAGTCAATGCAGCCTGTAGTAATAAGTGCAACAATTGGCCATTGTCTCCATTATCTTTGAAACAAGGTTGGTTTTACCTTTCATATATGTGTATCTCCAATTAAAAGCAGCCACAGATAGAATAAGAATTAGCATCCCATTTCTTTCACTTTAGTTTATGATGATTGTTGTCTGACAAATCAGAAGTATATGCCTTGACTCTTGAAATCATCTGAATTTGTGGACTGCAGGCAGAATAAATATAGCAAAGCTGGTGTATTCTACTCCCGGCTCACTTGGATCTCTTATAAAAACAGTGCTTACTGTGTCAGTTGTACCATTTTGCATTTTAATAAAAGATGGCTAAAACACAAGTGCTGCAACCAAATACACAAATCTCTAGCATTTTCATACTGGCACTGGCAGTAACTCTGTGAGAGCACTTTGGGGATAAGAGGAAGTTCTCATTCAAAACTGAACTACTGTACATGGATTTATAGTCCTGTGTCAGAATAGAATGGAGAACACGTTTTACTCTGGGAGAACAGAATTTACTAGTGGATTCAAGTGTTACTTCAGCACAATATGATAATATTGGATGTGGCAATATCACGGTATTGTTTTATTGGCAATTAGATTCCAAACTGTCAGGGATGTATGAATATAAACCTCAATTATGGGACTGTGGTGTTTTAATGCCATCTGTCAACAGTTTGCTCCTTATGCCACAACATGTGTACCTTTGGAAGGAAAAAAAAAAAAAAAGATTGAATAGAAGGAGTGAAGAGGTAAAGCACACCAAACTATACTCCTTAACAAATGCTGTCATTTATGGATTTTGATGCGGTACAAACAAGTTCACATTTGCAGAACCACACAAGCTGCAAGGTTTCCTGGTTCATGCAATATATTGTGAAGATAAGCAATATATACTGCTTGAGACCTTTTTTATCTAAGAATGCTTGCGAAACCTGATACAAAACATGTATAAAAATGTGTCCATAACTCCTCTGAAATATTCGCTGTTGTAAATAATGTCTTGTAAGTGAAGCAATCCTATCAGTATGGGGATTTTACAGATGACTCTGGAACTCCTTGCAAAGATTTGGCCAGTTGCCAGGTTAGGTAATTGTACTATGATTATTTATGATCACTTTATGTTCTTGATTATGATTTTAAGTACTTGAGAAATTTGCTACCAACTGAACTTTTGGTAATTATTATTTTTCCTCTAATGGGTAGTACTTGGGTTCCCAAGCAACTGTAGGACACTCTTGGGTTTACCGGCTGCACAAATACGACAGTGAATTTGCTAAGGTGAGGCAAGATGGGTGGAGGCAGATACAACAGCTAAGAAGGTGGGCGAAGACATAGCGTCTTGCCTCTAATTCCAGATCCCAGCACAGAGATGAAATCTTCAGGGAGCTAAATCTTAACTTCAACACTTACTGTAAATAGCAGTTATGTGAGATGTATTTTAGTATGACATAATGAAAACAAAATTAATATCCCCTAAAAATTGAGACTGTCTGTGCTTAGGGGCAAAATATGTTGGAAGAAGAACCTGTTGTAGTGATTAGAGATAGTATCAGTCTGGTTCTGATCTGCAAGTCGGTTCTTAAACTAATAGTTTCCAATAGTTTCCAAATCCTCTTTCAAGCTTGTTTTTCTTCTACAGATCCAAAAGCAGGCAGACTCTCTACAGTCTTTATTAAACCCCAAAAGCTGGGGGTCCAATGTCTGGTGGTGGTGATGATGAAATTTTTGTCCTATCCATGTTCTTCTTAAAGGAGGAAAGAGAAACTTAGTTGTGTACCTGGGAAAGATCTAAGTAACATACTATGAGATATGATCTCTAAAGCACTTTGAGTCACTGTAAGAGTATGTGATTGTATGGTATTTTTATTGTCTAGCTTGCTGTTCTGTATGAAAGATGTCCATGTATGTGTATTATATATTCAAATATACACAGGCACACACGGTGTCTGAACATATGTTTATATGAATTCATTTGAGCTATTAGTGATGGTAGATACTTCTTAAAATTAAATTAAAAACAGGGTGTATAATTAGTAGGTTTTGCTAAGGTTTGCCCAGGATGGGGTCAGGATTGAGAAATATTGGAGGTGAAACATTCATAATGATTTAAATCTTTCTTTGAATTCCCATATTATATAGCTTCTCCAGACTGTGTCTTTCTTCCTGAACATGAACTGTAATTTAGATTCCTTGGCTGTGCCTTTGGGGGAAGGAATATGTTAGAGTAGATGTTACCATTTTAAGCCTAGAGTAAATCAGGAGTAATTCTGAAAGCTTTCGAATGAAATACCATTTAGTGAAAACAGTGGTTGGGTGGAAGAAGAACCAGATCCCTAGTTTTTGTTGCTCAGCTCTTTCTACTTGAACGACAATCCCACTGATCTGGGTTGCTGCTTATCTCTCTCTGCCAGGTAGCAGTAAGCGGTTTTTTTTCCTTTGTTTTAAGAAGTGGTCTAGAGACTGCAGAACAGAGCCGGCAATGCTATAGCTGGGAAAGAATCTGCTGTCATGTTAAAGCAAGCTGAGATGAAGGTTAGCTCAGGTTTTATATGGAGTGAGGTAAAGCTAGCATATTAAAATAAGGAAATGGGATGTGGGGAGAGCAATCAACAATAACAGAAAGGTAGCCCAACAGAGAGAATGTAGGAAGTGCAGGAAAACTGTATCAATAAAAGGATAAGAAAACTGGTGAGGCAGAAAAACTGAGGAAAGTTAGTTATAAATAAGGAAACCTATTTAGGAGAGCGGGGCATGTGTGAATAAAAAAAGCTTAATAATGATTGGATTAATTTTCTGGTTTTAAATACATTAAATACATTAAATTCATTGATATGGGGGGGAGGGGGGAGAAGGGAAATGGTGAGTGCTGTCTTTTGATTTTTCAAAATAGCTTTTCACATCATTCTGTTTGCTGAACTTTGACATTGGTATTACATATCTTGACTACTTCCCGCAATGCATCAAGCTCCTGGCTAGGCAGGTAGACTGCTGCTAAAAATACTTGAAGATTTCTTCTACTTCCCACTAGGTATAAGAGTTTACTATGTTTTTTACCTTCAGAATTGCTTAGAAACATTTGCTTAGGAAATAATAACATTCTCCACTCCTCATGATTGGCTCTAGAGAAAAGTTGTTTATGAATCTAGCAGTGCTTTGGGAATTATGTGTGGGCCCCAGCATAGAGCGTGCACATCTCCATGGACTTGAATGATCTCACTGAAGTTGGCAAGACTTTTCTGGTGCTTAAAACTCTTTGGGTGTTTCAGTATCTTGTTCAGCATCTTGCTGACCTGGCATCCTGATAATATTCCCATAGGTCGTTCTGGTTTACTGAACAAAGAAAATGATAAGGTGCATAGTACGGCAAAGTAGATAGTTGTCTCATATCTTGGAGTTGTTGTTGTATACAACAATGCTACAGGAGAAATAAATTCCCTATGAAAAGGATAGTAACATTGCTAAAGGGCCAGAAGTTTGTAATACCTGAGAAAATGAATTGGTTAAATAAGAAATGACAAAATGACAAAATAGTTGGTAGTTGAAGTTCACTCTTGCCTTTGAAAGGTCAGGTTTGATGCTTGCTGTTACCAGCTGCTCTGGCTTATTTTACGATAAAATCTATGCTTAGATATTTTTCTTCAGACTTGATTAAAAAGGCTGAATGTCTGAACTTTTCAGGTAAACATAGGCTTTCCAATCCTAGTATTTCAGAATAAAAGTGCAAAAACTGTGCATCTTAAAAGCTGAGATGTAAGCTGACAAATCGAACCATAATGTTGTTTTTAAAATGGGTCTTGGAAATTTTTTATTTTGATCTGGATTTATGGTTTTGAACTGTGGGATCTTCCAATTAAACCTGACAGGGAAAACTTTTAATGCATCTGTGGCTCACTTATCAAATAAGAACCTTTTCAGTGAAATGTGCTAGTTCTGATGCATTTTTGGCAATGTTTCTCAGTAGAATCTGAATGAGTAAGTAACTGAGAATGGTCCCTCTTGTCTCCCTCTCCATACACATACCTGCTTAGGGCACTTCTCTGGGTTGGAGGCTCAAGCTCTGCTCTGTCTTTGACTCAAATTATTGGCAGCCTGAGGAAGGATCTCTTTTTGTCAACCTCAATTGTGTTAAATAATTCGATAATCTTTGTCAAAGAAAAGCTGACAGACTGTAGTCTTGTGGTTAAGATCTTGCCTGGCGTATAGGAAGAACATGAATTAGACTCCAGAACTGGTGTGTGTACTACTTGATGGAAAACGCCTCAGTTGCTTGTCTACTGGTTATCTGCAGATGGTTCTGTCTGTCCCTATGTTCTGCTTGCATAAACATTTCAAAAGGTCCTGGAGTTGACCAAAGACTGAAGAAATCAAGTGAAAAAGGCCCAGAATTTTTGGCAAAACACACTTTGTTTTCCCAGCTAGCCCTTCTGGCAATACTGGATTTCCTGGTTTAGAACCATGCTGGATTTGCTGTCTCCATCACTGCTGATAAATACATTCCTTAGGGCCAACAACTCTCATGATTATGACGTTCTCCATAGAGTTTTTGGAGATGGTTTAGATTTGGCATATAAATACTACTAAGTCATTAATCTAAATATTTGCATTCCACCATAAATTTTCTACACAAACTTCTACTGTGAAGCTGCGAAGGTAATATTGCTTGCCTATAAGTTATGAAACATCCTCCTGTCTCAGCCGCTGAATTGTTGTGAGTGTTAAGTCAGATAATGTATAGATTTAAATAAAATGGGAAAAGCTAACTTGTTATCCTCCATTTTGCAACTGTACTACCACAGAGGTTGGTTAGTGCTACTGCCCAGCAGCCAGATGGGGAATCAAGGGAATCCCAGGGGCCGTAGCTGAGCTGCCAGCCTAATCTATGCTTTCGGGGCAAATCTCAGATTTGTTTTCTGTCTTCAAACTTGTAGTCTAGTAGTGCTAAAAGAAGCTATAAGTCAATAATTGCAGACAAAGTGTCTCCTGCATCCAAGCCACACCGAATTGGAGTCTAAAGTTGACTCTCACCATAGTTCAATCTGTCCCAAAGTAACATTTTTGCCACTCAAGCAATTGAAGGCCAAGTGTTTTTTCTGTGAGCTCTAGAGGCTTTGCCACTTGGTATAGCAAGTGAGATGGTAAAACCTGCGGGACGGTATTAAGATAGAGAAAGAAAGAAAAAGCTCCAAGTAGCTCTTGACAGATGGTGCTCGAAAATGAGTATCTCTTTGGCACTATGAATGCTCCCTGAGGGGCTCTTCATTCTCCGACTCTTTCTCTTTCTTTTTTCCCTTCACTTGCTCCCTGACACTTCCCTTCATTTGCTGTAATTTAAATGAAAGCGCAGAAAAGGCATGTTTGGTTTTAATATGTAAAGAGCTACTCCTGGGTTTGAAGCAGCCATTTAACATGCAGGATGAGTGAAAAGAGAAATGGAGGCTGGGGCTGCTGGCTGTCAGTTCCTGCCACAGCAGTTGCTGCCATTACTTGGCTGCTATCAAAGATTCATCAGGGGGCAAGTCGCTGCTTTGCAGACAAAAATAACAGATGGTCGTTCATGTTTGCCTTACTCCGGGGGCCTTGCCACAATGCATGAGGTCCAAGAGAATTTGCATTACTGGGGGTGGTTGTTTTTTTGTGTGTGTGTTCATGCATATTTGAACAGATTTTTTGTTTTTGGGTTTTATAAACTTGCTAATGAATTTAATGATGAACCTATAGATTTCCTGAGATGCTTACAGGATGTGTTCGTTTTGAAGTGAGTTTTAATTAAATTTTCCAGTGCTCATCCACAATTTAGCACTGTTCTGTTGCAAAACAAGCTTCTTACCACAGGTGGCAGGGCACGGATGTGACTCAGAAAAAAGGCTCTCCCTGCTGCCAACCCAAATAAACATGGTTCATTTTGGAAAAATACTGATCACATTTTTTGTCTTCAGCACACTAAATACCGTGTAGGCAAAATAAATGTCTGTTTCAGTGGAAGATTAAATAGAGCAGAATAAAATAATTAGGTTTTGAAGTCTTTTGTTGTTATATCTTTAAAGTTAAACTTACAACATTTTTTTTTTTTCTTAAAACTAACTGGCTTTGTCTTTAAAACTTAGCATCAAGCTCCTTAAAATGAAGTACCTCTCAAATACTGTGCATGGCTAAGAAATGTGACCTTTAGTCTTTCTGGTTTTTTTTTTTTATATTTTGTCTTTTTTTTTTTTTTATATTTTGGTTTTATTTTTTAAATATTATAGTTTTCTGTTAACAATGTCTCATTTGGTATTCAGACTTCTTATGTTACTTAAAGTCATTGTCAGCTATCATTGAATGTACCTCTGAAGAACTGGCACTGCAAAGAAGCAAAGCTATTAATGTTCAAAGCCACCCCCTCCCGCCCCCCTTCTTCTTGTATTAAGTTTTCTCTTGGATATTTTCAATTTCTTTTCATGTCATGAGAGTTACTATTTTAACTAACAACTTGTATTCCTTGCATAAAGAAAACTTCCACTTACCAGGATGGTCTGTGGGCTCTTGTTAGAGCACGTGGCCAGATCTTCCCCATGCTGGCAATGAAATCCTTTCCATAAGTTGATCCCAGGAGATGGGCAACAGCTTTGTACAACCATTGTGCTCCTTTGTCCTTTGGGCTCTTGTAAGCAGGTTTGAAGAACATTTGGGTTGATCTTTGTTTATATTATATTTGCATTCTATGAATATTGCCTTTGTGGTTGAGAAAAGTATTGTTTCTTCTGTAATGTGCAATTTGGCTTCCAGTGGTTTTGCTCCTGTTCCTGAAGCTTCTAATTGGCCACAACTACAGGGGCATGATGTAAGCTGGTAATTCTAGCAGTATGTAATTGAGTTACATGGCTGCTGTGTCCTGCTCATGTATTTCAGATTAACTTTCTGTCCAGGTTGGGTCAGGAAGGACTTATTTCAGCAGACAAACCACCATTGAGGGTTTATTTATCGTTGCTGGGTGTGTTTGATTCTTTAAGTGGTTTGAAACTGTTTCCTTCTCTTTCAGGGATACAAAGCATTTTGCAGTGCCCTCTGCTTTTGTTCTCTTCCTATTGTGGTACTATAGACTTTACTTTTGCTATAAAAATAGTGAAATGATGATTTGTGTCCAGTGGGACATGGGGTACTTGTGGATTGTTCCACATGAGCGATGAAGTTCATAATTCTTAGCAATAGTACTCAGTGATACCATGGGTTTGGCTTCACTATTTCCTTAGGTCTGCCAGTGTATGACTCCAGAAGGCAAAGAAACCATGAAACCTGTAAGAAAATTGGGCATGTGAAAACTAATGCTTGGACTTAGGTTTTTTTTTTTTCATGCTGTCGATGATAGATTTAAATAGCACATGAACATACCAGGTTAAGCATATTTCATATAAAATAAGTGTGGTGTTTTGTTTTTTTTTCTGAAAGAAAACTAAAAAGAAATGAGACTTAGAGTCTCCAAAGTGGACAACTTAATTTTCATAACTTTCTGATTCCTAGCTCATTGAACCTTTTTCCTCTGGTAAGAATATTTTCATGGAAATGTTTTTTCCCTTCATCATGATGTGCCATGTGATAGGATTGCTGAAATATGTGAAGCATGTTCTATTTCCCTGGTACAGACAGGCTGTACTTCTGAGATTTTCATACAACTAATCGTCCAGTAGGTGAATTTTAGCTAGGAATGCTTCATACTTTTAAGGAAAGAGAAGGGTAATAAAACAAGGTTTACAGCCACTGAGCAGGTGTTTCCTGGACTTACTAGTACAAAATTAGAGAATCATGCAGATGCTGCTGGAGAACTAGGTACAGAGATGCAATGGGTTGTGAAAGCAGAAAATGAAAATAGTTCAAGACTGGTCTCCTCAGTTTTCACTGGCAACTACAGAGAACATGCAACACATTCACATGACACTTTATTTTTATTGTTGGTCTCAGTTTTAACTTGCTGTTTTCCTTTAGCCATGGAAATAAGAGGCATCCATAGGGTGCAGCTGCACTAAATTTACACTCTGCTACAAGTGCTTATCTTCATTTAATACCAAATTGTAACTACAGCTTTAAAACAGTTTTGTGGTTTTTTTTTTTGTTTTTTTTTTAGTCTCTGTCACAATGTTAGTCTGCTTATTTTCTGAAGATGTCATTAAACACTTGTGTTACAACATGAGGAAAGACCTTGATTTACTTTCTCTGTTAGGTCTAAAGGAAGTTCCTTATAAAGATCAGTTTGTCTACCTCAACTTCAGTCATAGAATCATAGAATAGTTTGGGTTGGAAGGGACCTTTAAAGGTCATCTAGTCTAACCCCCCTGCTGTGGGCAGGGACATCTTCAACTAGATCAGGTTGCTCAGAGCCCCGTCCATCCTGACCTTGAATGTTTCCAGGGATGGGGCATCTACCACCTCTCCGGGCAACCTGTGCCAGTGTTTCACCACCCTCATTGTAAAAAATTTCTTCCTTATATCTAGTCTAAATCTACCCTCTTTTAGTTTAAAACCATTCCCCCTTGTCCTGTTGCAACAGGCCCTGCTAAACAGTTTGTCCCCATCTTTCTTAAAAGCCCCCTTTAAGTACTGGAAGGCTGCAATAAGGTCTCCCTGGAGCCTTCTCTTCTCCAGGCTGAACAACCCCAGCTCTCTCAGCCTTTCTTCATAGGAGAGGTGTTCCATCCCTCTGATCATTTTTGTGGCCCTCCTCTGGACCCGCTCCAACAGGTCCATGTCTATCTTGTGCTGAGGACTCCAGAGCTGGATGCAGTACTCCAGGTGGGGTCTCACCAGAGCAGAGTAGGGAAGCAGAATCACCTCCCTCGACCTGCTGGCCACACTGCTTTTGATGCAGCCCAGGATATGGCTGGCCTTCCGTGCTGCAAGCACACATTGTCGGCTTATGTCCAGCATTACATCCACCAACTTTCATGAAAACTTCTAGTCTGGGAAACGTTCCACGAGATCTGTGCCACAGTGTGTTACTCTGCCTCTGGGAACAGCCTTTTTAAATAGATTTTTAAAAAATTATTTTAGAGTGTATATGTGAGTCTGCAGTTAATGTGGAGTGTGTTTATATTGAGAAACTGCAAAGTATACTCTATTGCAGGAGCAATGATCTAGACCCAGTCTATTGTTTGGCCCCAGAGGGGTTCTGTCTGAGACAAAAGAATTGTATATGTGTTTTTGGTGAACTTTGTGCACACCATGCCAGCAATGCATGTTTGGTATCCACACATAGGTGGATGTGGTAGTCTTATATGGCGCACATTTCATACCAAGATTGTGTACGCCAAGGCAGTGATTCTTCTCCGTTGCTTTAACTTTGAAAGAATACTGAGCAAAAGTTGGTGATAAAACCCTGTGTGAAAAACTTTGATTTGTTGTTATCAAAGAAGGGCAGTCGACCGGCCACCACTTGCTTCCTACATGGCAGAAGAGAAGGAGGCAAGATATGCATTGATGACTGGGTGGTGGTTGGCTTGCTTGAATTTAGGAGTGAATTTCCTGCTAATGCAGTGACTAGTCACGCATGACTGAAAATGCATGTAAATTGGGTTAGATCCTTTAGTATGGCTGGCTGATTCTCAAGTGAATTTTGCTAGATGAACTGTGTAATGAAGTCATTGTATTATAAAGCTGTGAGATGTGTACTCCATGTATAGATGTTTGGTAAACGAAAACTATTATAGTAATTTTGAGCTCAGTAGACCTTTTAGTGATAGAAGGAGAAAGAGGCTGGCTCTCTGTGGTGGTCATTGCAATGAAGGCCAAGATAATCTATCAGCAAAAGCCTTTGGGCTTTGTTTTTAGATACGCAGAAGCATGGTCAACTGGTAAAATGCATTTTACTATGTTAGTCAAGTTTTTTGAACTCTATAAACAGATAAATTAGTTGACAACACAAAATAACATTGTTGGAGACTTGTTTGCCCAGTGATGAAATTATAGCTATTCCTAACAATGCTGATAAACTTAGGATTTTCTCAGTAATGCTTCTCTAAACCCTGCTTCTGGCTCACACACAGCTATGAGCGAATTTTGAAACTATTAGAAACGTGACTAATAGTCAGACTGATGTTTTGTAGCATCCATGAGGGGCTACTGAGTGTTGTATATATTTGAGCAGGGATTTCAACTCTGTTACTCTTTATTGCATGCAATTGTTGTTGTTACAAGTCAAGTATATATCCAAAACTTAAACACTTTAGATTCTAAACCACTAGAATCTGCGGTGCTTGGCTAAATACATTAGAAGGAAAGAGTTTGTGAGAGAGCTGGTTAAAAGCTTGATATTTCAGCAAGAATTTCCTGGAAAAATACTGTGTTCATTTTTATATGATCATTTACAAACTTTCCAAACTCTTATATTGAAAAAAAATTTACTGATATCCTGAATCCCAGGAAAATTCAAGTAATCTTTACTGTTAGTACGCATTTGATCCAAATATGGTATCACTTTAAAAAAAAAAAATACATAGGAAAGCAGAGTTTCCAAACCTTTTTTTTTCTTTTTAACAACTTGAGCTCCCTTCGCTCTACAGCAGACAAGCACATGGGCATGGTTTGGAATTCAGACAGCTGAATTTCATGCGTTTCTTCAAGTAAGGCAAGCTTTTGCTCCGTTATGTGGAAACTTTCCAAGGATATGCCTGGATTTTAGAGAGGTTTTTTTGCCCCTAAAACACTGATTTTTTCTTTTTTTTTTTCTTTCTGCTCCAATTGGAAGAGATACTAAAACCATCTGCACGGAGATAATTCTTCTTCATGCATTTCATCATCTTTGTCAAAGTAGTGTTGGCTGTCTTACTTGTTTGAATGCTTATAGAGTGTTTTGTGACCCTGAGATGACAGGATATTAAGTGTAGTTTGGTGTAACTTGGCCATTTATAGTGTGGTCAAGAGGATAATGCTTTGTGATTATCCTCCAGGAGTCTACAGCCATTATTGGTTTACTTTTTTTTTTCCTCCTACTCTATGTAGAAATCATTCTCTTAAAAACAAACAAACAAAACCCCCCAAACCCCCCCACAAACCCAACAAAAACCCCCAAACAAACAAAAAAACCTACAAAAAAACCACCACCCAAAACCAAAACCAAAAACCCCAACTAACAAAACCAAAACAAATATTGTCCTGAGAGCGACGTGTGCCCCCCAAGTCTCTGGATACTGAAGGCCATGACCAGTGTTTATGTCATTCCAGCAATGGTGTGGCAGCACCATTTTTAGCTGCATTGTATTCTCTATAGGGACCCATGTTTGACTGAAACTTTGCTATTTTAAGAAAAAAGATGTTTCTTTCTAATTGACAGGCCAGTTTAAAGAGCATGTTTTATAACTGTTGTAAGACAGACTTTCTATGTAACCTGCCTCATCTGTGTTCACATACTAATTGGGAGTCCAAGCCCTATCCCTGAACACCCTGGAAGGTACTGCTTGGGTACAATGCCTCTTCCCAAATGAATTTACAATCTAAGCTGTGACTGTGAACCAGGTTTAGTGAATTTAACCAGCTGGCCACCAGCTGGCCATAACCAGTAACCAGCAAGCTGGGAGAAATTTGAATCTTTCTGACAACTCAGAATAAAAAAAGGCTGTTTTCTGGCAACATAGTATGTTCTGTGCAAGGTAGCTTCTCTACTCTTCAAGTTTGGTCTGACTTTCTCCGGGTGGTGTCTCATCTTTTTGTATCATCTCTGTAACTCACTTATGTGTTTGATTCATCTGGAATCGGTAACTTGGAAATCTTTAGTTAATAGCAGATGCTTCCTAGGAGCTAGAAGCCTTCCAAGAGTCAGAGAGGGAGAAACTTCCCAGGCAGTAGAATGAACTCTTGTGGTTGTGATGTGAAGAAAAGCTGTTGTATATACATCAGCAAAGTTTGTCTTTAACTAGTCTGGGTTTGACAGAACCGTGGTGAGTGCAA
Organism: Fulmarus glacialis; assembly: GCF_000690835.1. NCBI lineage: Eukaryota > Metazoa > Chordata > Aves > Procellariiformes > Procellariidae > Fulmarus > Fulmarus glacialis. The sequence continues at coordinate 40,777 of NW_009234098.1, read as the reverse complement.
ACTGGGGACCTTTTCAGATATATTGAAGGTTTTAAAATAACTCCTGGACAAAAAATATCTTGCAGATACAGTTATCTTAAGATGAGTTTTCATCTTGATGTGCTAAAGCTATGCTGTTAAGTCTCAGGTGACAACAGTGAGAAGAATGAGGGATTTTTTGAGTGTTGGTAGCTTTTGCATCTAGATTGTTCTTTTATATGGTGCAGAAGGTGAGACGAGGGTGAAGGTTATGCTGTAAGCACGTACGAATAACATTATAATAAAAATACTTAAGCTAGCAGCTATGTATATTTACCTACAACCACCCTGAAGTAGATCCGAGATCCTTAATATAATCTGAATATGAAAAGGAACTTGTACGCAGAGTGTGAACCAAGAAAGGTATGTGCTGGGAAGAGGTGGGAACAATCTGAGAATGAGCTATAGAAGACATAGAAATACTTATTTGGGTTTGCCTGTAGCTGACCACACATCTACCTAGTCAGTCTTTCAAGAATGTTTGAATTGCCATCTGTAAGTTTGGTGAACGTGACTGCTCTGTACCAAGGTCACTTTGCCAGGTTTGTTATCGTCAAAGCAATACCAGCTCATGGGAGAACAAACCTTGCTGCTTCTCCCTCACCCCGGGACTGCATCAGATCCTCAGGCAGCAGAAGCTGTTGTCTGGAAAGCTGGAGTCACAAACGAGTGAGTAGATGTTGAAGTCACTGGGATGCAAGGTCTTGCTGGTGAGAAAGACTGGTCAAACAGTAATAAGAGACAATAAATATAAACAGTAACTGCAATCAACTATTGAACACTATAGGAGCAAATCTGTTCACCACAGGAATAGAGTACCTCCTTTTTGTGAAGAGTAGTTGACGTTGCTTTGAACTAGATGTATGTTGCCTGGTGTGCTGTCACAAGGCTATGCAGAAGATACTAGAAAACCTGAATTAGAAAAATCTATGACAACAGGTAAATTCTAAAATCTCTACTAAATGCCTGAGATTACTCCCACAAGTTCTGTGCAGTAAATCAAGACTGAAGCAACAAAGCACCAAATTCTTGTCAAACTGTCTTGATAAAATGGTTTTATCCAATCATTTTATGTTCATGGTTGAACCTTGTAATAAAAGACTGGGACTTGTCATCTTGCTTGCTTCTTGACTGCACCATAAATGTCCTGCCTGTCCTTAGGAGAGTTGCTCAACATAACCCTCTCAGTTCTTTACTGGTAAAAATATGACTATACTTATCCTTCTGTTCCCCATTTTATCTGAGATTGCAGCTTCTTGAGTGGTCACTATTTCCATAATTCTCCAATGGATTTCTCATTCTACCTGCAGCTTGTATGAAATGATGTAAAATAATTAAAAAAAAAAAAATCATGTCATAAAATCTTGTTATTCACCCATCTGTTTTTATAAGGACTCTTTAAAAATATGTTGGTTTTCTGTTGCCCCCCAGCTTTGTATACCACAGTTTAAAGAAAAAATTAAATACAAATGTATTTGTCACAATGGCATCTTGTTGCAAGGAGTTGATTGTGTTTAAACAAGCTCTTTAGATAAACTCAAGGAATGTGTAATTCTCTCTGCTTTCTCAAAGTGCTACAGCTAGCAGATCATAGGAGTATATGAATAGGTTGTAGAGAGTGTGAACAAGTTGATCTGTTCACAGAACTCAAATCTAGAAAACCAAATGTTCAGGTGTAGGAAAAGCCTTTTGTCTCCCTGCATTTGCGTTTTCCAGCTCTATAGTGCAACTGTTTGTTGCCTGAGGATCTTATGAGAGGTGTTCAGGTGTTAGTTAGAGACTACTCTGGGTTCAGGTACCACCAAACACTGTGTTCATTCATGTGTATGATTTTGAGATGGTACCTGAGACAGTATATTTGGAGAAGTTCAATTCAATTTATAATGTTTATAACCTGAATGCATGGTGGTGAATAGATCTGGCAGGGATAGAGTTAAAGGCTTTAGCGTCCTCTCTCTAGACCACCAGATGCTTTTCAATGTGCTAACAAGGATGGGTGGATTAGCAGGTGCTTCATGCAGGAAGGCTAATGAGGTTCATTGGCAATTGGGGATATGAAACAGCAGGGGAGGAGTAGGAGAGACTGGGATCTGGAAGAGAGTGATGGTGGGGTTTCTGGCTGAATAAGACTGCCCAATCTATGCTGCAGCTGCCTTTTCTTTTTTGTTCTATGACTAGTAGAAATCCTTTTTTATATGTATTTCATTTGTATGCCATTGGTGATGAATACTGCGGAGTTCTTTCTCCTTGCTTGTGAACACTGGTGTCTGTGGATTAATTGATTTGTCATCCCTGGACTGCAATTCTTACTGTTTCATTGCAGTTTTGTGCAATTGTATTGCCTATGCTCATTCTGTGCATGCTCAGTTAGTAGCTTTGTCCTGAGAGAGATTGTGCCCTAAACTGCCAATGACTCACCTTAATGGGGTGGACCACAGATGGTGCAAGTTTCCCTTCCAAAGTTCCTCTGCTCCAGCTGGGCTGTCAGGGTGAGTTAACCAGATTAATTTGGTCAGTGCAGCTGAGTCGATTGTAATGGTACCAAAGCTGGTGGAAGGAACTAAACAGAATAGCTATGCCAAATTCCTAACTGTTCAGAATCTGCCCATCCTCTCCCTCAAGAAAGGAAAGTTTTAAACCCTCTTAATTTTCAGATGTTTTTTTCTGGAATCAAATGAATTTTTTTTCCACTCTTCCCCACCTATGTAAAAGCAGAAGTTCTTGCAAAGCATTGTGTAATGCAGGAATCTTAATTGTAGGCAGTAAGAAAACTTAAGTCATGATAGGGTCATAAGACGTGCTGCTCTACCAAGCTGAAATGCAAACAGAAATATCTGACATCAAGAAAGATCCACTGTCAAGATTACAAGAAATACAGTCTTGAAAATCCTCTGGATCCTCTGATGTGTAAGAGGATGTATAGGTTTTCAGATAGACAGTAGTAATAAAGACGCACAGTTTCTCTAACTCAGCCATACATACTGCTCTTTCAATTCTAACCAATAACGTCAAAACTACTGTATCCAAATGGTCATACTTGATTACAAATGAATGGCACTTTATTGAATTTTTGGGGTTTAGAAAATAGGAAAGATTAGATTGTCATTGCTAAAAGATGAAGAAAGAGGATGATAGGTAAACCCAAAAGCAGGACTTGCCACAGCTTTGACTGCAAAACACTAGCAGTGTAAACAGCTAATGTGTGTATGTATTTTGTGTGTGTGCAGGTATTCCCTCTAAGGCTAGGAACCTGCCTGGTGGTTCCGCATTTCTCTGTTCAAGGCAGTGTGCAAACTGAGCAAATCTTGAGCGGCAGTGGGCCACTTAGCAAGTCTGTAGTATTCATAACTTCTTTTCCAGTTTGGGATGTGTCTAATGACTTGTTTTTTGATTCAGATAGACATTTAAGAAGTCTTCTAGGAAAAATAATATAGAGATCAAATTTGGCTTTCAAATGGTTCCTCAGGCCCAGGTCTAGGGATGAGAAGCCTTATAGAGCTTCCTGGTTACTGCTGAGATCCATAAGGTCCTCAGTTTAGTCTGAAGTATCATTGTTGGGGGTGTGGGGGGTGTGGGGGTGTGTGTGGGTTTGTTGTTTTTTTTTTTTAGGGCATTCTGGTCCAATAATAGAGTTGGGATGGGCAGAGTTATCTAGGCTAGGATTTGATTTAATATGGATAGCTGCTTCTGGGCTAGAGTTGATCTCAGGTTGTTCAGATTCCTGAGATGACCCAAAAAGATGGGAGTCATTAACATGAGGGGAATAAAGGTGACTCATGTGACCCAGCTGGTTCATATGACTTGTGCCTCTGTGCTGCATGGCAAGAAATGCAGGAATATAGAAACTATGTCAACAGACAAGGTTGATGATGCTAATGAAAAGCGGCAGTTCCACATCTCCAGTGCCAAGTGGATTGCTGAATAATTCAGTCCCTTGTACTGTACACTTCAGTTTGCCTTAGAAAGGAATTTATTAGTTGGTACAGTAATTCTACTACTGTCCTCACAGCTTGGCCATAGAAATGCAATAGGGTGTGCTTGGGAGCAAGAAAGAGATTTATAGGAGACAAAAGCTACCCTGTGCTTCATGTATTGTAGATTATTTGATAGATCCTAGGAGCTACTCTAGTTTACAGCTGAGAAGGGAAAAAGCGAGAATGCTTTTTCAAAGTGACACCTCACATAGCAAGTACTTCTTAATGCATGTTACTCAGAATATACATTCCTGTTAGAAGAAGGGTTTTTTTTAGACTGTGGATAATTCTCTAACCCCAGGAGTTTTTCTTGGCATTATACATTACCATGAGCTCAAAATTCCACCCAGCCAACTCTTCCTGTAATCTTCAGATTTTGTAGTAAATTTAGGCCAACTAACATGAGAACCCAGGTGTCTGAATGGAGGGAAAGAAAAAAAAAATATTTCTATTAATGCTTTTGAAGCACAGTTGACAGTTTACTGGGCTCCAACTTCGGAAAAAGCACAATAGCTCCCACAATGGAAAGCTTCCTCATGCAGGAGCTCTTAAGACCTATCAAGTCCTTCTTCCAGCTGCTGAGCATCTATTGGAAGTATACTGGGTTTTCTTCTGTTCAAGGCAGCTTACTGAGATTCTTTATTATCAAGGAAGAAAGCAAGGTTTGTGTCAAAGTTTGTGGCTTGAGTTCTTCTTCTGCTTCTGCCACAGACTCCTTAATGTACAGCAAATCATGGGACCCTTTTTGTGCCATCTTGTATTTTGCTAAGGGCTTTTGTGAGGAGCATGTTCACTTAACTGTATTACAAAAGTACAGTCTATTTCTTTAGATGGTGTTGGTGTATTGCTGTTTTGTAAAGTAATCTCAAAGTGGTGGGAGGAGACTGGTCACAAGCACCTTGAGCTGCTTCCCTAATTGTACTGAGATAATATAGTCTCGCAGTATTTCTGGAGACTTACCAAAAGTTATTCAAGTTATGGGCATGTCTTGATGCTTCAACACTTGATAACATGGGAGCAGTGATCTTTCCTCCCCATGAAGTGAAGCTCTGACTAATGTTTTCAAAGCACTTTGAGCACCACAGAATGATGAGTAGATACTATGTTTACTTGCTGGTTTATCTCATTAAAATAATACCCATAGCCTCTCTCTTATTCCAGAAGTAATTTTTTGCGTGGAATACTTCTGTTTTCTGTTAATGCTTTCATTTTCTTCAGTAGAAGAGGGGCGAGAACCTAGGCTGCATATAGTTGCTGTTTCCCTAAAAGAGAAAGGGAAGTGTGGGTGGGGGTGAACCACAGTTTAAAACTACGGTACTGTTGATCTTGGAGTAAAGTGATAGACTTGATAAGCTATAAAGGAGGTTTTTTGCCTCTCTAGGCTGCATTTGAAAATATACTACTTAAACAAGACATTGAGGTCTTGCAGACTTCTTTGAGAACAGAAGTAGTAGAAGGTGGATTTATACCCTAGACAACAATAGGCTCTAGGCTTGTATAGCCTGGTGGGTAACTCTGTGTGAGCTCCTACTGCAACTAACTGGAGTAGTAGTTTTCTAACTAGTACTTGGATTAGTAAGGCTACTGTTTTCTTACTGTCAATAGTGATAGGCTCTTACGTGCAAGATATAGCTTGTGTTCTGCTAATGGCAGCATTTTTATGTATAAGCGTATAAGTTTCTTCAATTACTTTGATGGATTAACAACATTAGCGCCCAGATCTCCTCCAGCATCGTTTTCCTATTCCTGCCTTTTGAGCTGATTCCATACATCCAACTTTGAGGGTGTCCCTCTCTGACTTTGCTCAATAAACAGGTGAGGAGATAAAATTCAGTTACCCAGGGGTTGCATTCAGCCATCTGTTCAAGTGGATCCCTATCTCACTGAGTCGCTCTTTGATTATGCAGGTTTTTTTTTTTACTTTCAGATAATTTTTTTTTTTCTCATAACAGGGAGTTTTTTACACCAGGCATTCTCATGTCTTTCCATACTGCTACAGAACTTGGAGGGAAGTGTATGGTAACAAATAAAAAAGAGTTGAGGCAGCACAAGAAACGGCTGTAAGAACTTAAAAGATACAGAAGCGTGGGGAAAAGTGAACGAGATTTCCCCACAGGTAGATGGAAAATGGCCAGGGACTGGGGAGGAGGGTTATATTGCTCAGCTATAATCCTCAGCTGGACTTCTTGGAGCCAAGATCAGAGTAGTGCCCCTTATGTAGGAAAGCACTTTAGTTTAAGTCTCATTGTATTCAATTGCTGCTGGCTGCAGAGGAGAGCAGAGGTAACCTGCTAGCTCTGAATGAGAGATCTCAGGTATTAGAAGCAATTGAGACACAGAAGCAGAGAGCATCATCTGACCTGCTGAGAGCAACCTTGTTTCTGGTACAGAGCTGCTTAAATGCAAGCTCATGTGTTTCCCCACTCTAGGACAGTTAGTTTAGACTAATCCTCAAGCACATGCTTAAGTACTTATCTACGTGAGCAACAAGCAGCATGATAAACAGTGAAGAAGAAAGGGCAGCACTCTAGAGCAGTTGACATCATGTGGTGACCCATGTCTGTTCAAATAACGGTGGTTTTTATGCTGCCAGCAAGGTCAGACATCTAGGATTAACTAATCCGTGGTCACTGAATTGGGAGCTGTACCTGGCACAGCAGTGATTCTGTGGTCTCTGTAATGGATTAGTGACTTGGTGTGAGCTCCAAGTGTGCTACAATGGCAAAATATGAACCTTGGACAGGTGAATAGAAGAGAACAGCGATTAGGGATGACATTATGTCTTTGTGCACAGTTTGGTACAAAATTCTAAGCCAGTGTTGGAATGCTTTGTGCTTGATCCACATTTTCGACAGGATACTGGCTTGGAGGGGGGAAGGGAAGGTGGGGGAGGTGTAGAAAAGGACCATGATGTATTTGAAGCTTGGTCTTTAGTGATGGATTTAAGGAGCACGATATGTTTGGGTGCTCAGGAGGATTAAACAGTACCTTGGTGGTTATGTTGTGGTACCTTCACTTGGAGGGAAATTCTGGAGAATAAATACCTTTTTCATCTAACAGGAAAAACATAATAAGCACAGATGTCTGAAAGCTGAACCCAGGAAAATTCCAATTAAATGTGAAACACAAATTTTTGCTGGGTGAAGTTGATTAACTGTTGGATCAAAGTGTCAGCAGAATTGTGGAGTATGTTTCCTTTAATTCCCTCAGGTTAAGACTAGAAAGTATAATTTGATCAAACAAGTTTCTGGCTTAAACATATAGGTAATTGGTTAAAATTTTAAGTGCTATCTCAAGCAAGAAATTATATTACTCTCTAATGGCATTCTTCGGTTTTAATATGTCTGATCAGTTGGTGAAAAAAGAACAGAACATTTTTCTCTGTCACTGAAAAATTACATTCCATTAGAGTTTGATCTGGAGAATAAAAACATTTTTGTTGGTTTTTATTTAGCTTTTTGTTGTTAAAGAACAACTGAATTTCTTTATGCAAAGACATTCCTATTTCATGAAAAGGTAAAGTGAAGAGAAAGTGTCTTGTGTGTGCACGCATCCTGTTTATTTTATTTTGAAAATGCATTTTGAGAAGCTATGTTGTAGCAGTGGATTGTTGCATATCTCGTAGCTCAAGATCAGGAAGAGAGGACTGAAGCTCCTTAGAGAAAGGTGTATGGTGTTTGTTTACCACCTACTGCTGTTCTTTTGAAACACATCTGTGAGCAGAATATTCTCAAGGGACACTTATAAAATAAGCCAGGAGCCTGTCAGCCACTCAGCCTTTTCTCTGTGTTCTGGTGAATAAGTTACATTTCCTCTGTGTTTTCCTATCCCTCTTGTATGATAAAAATAATCTGCAATCCACAGCAATGCAGACAATTATCTGGCAGCTGGGAACCTGGCAGCCCAAGTATCCTTTTATGAAGAGAATTGGCTCTGGCAAAAATCTTCACATGCTGGGGAGCTCTGTTCATGCTGTCTTGCTGAAGTACTGGGAGCCTCTTGCATGCCTTCATCATGCAGCTCCTAGATAATATTTGCTCGTTACTAGGGACTCCTTCCTTAAGTCCTCAGCTTTGTGCAGAGTTTTGTAAAATGTTTCACCATGCTGGCCTTAGAGGGTTTTATTGACTCTGACTTTATGGAAGCATGCAATGAGTAAACTACTTCTGCTTACATATGATTCATTCTTTGTTAGTGCTTCTTTCGGGAGCTGTTTCATTGCTGCTCCAAGAATAGTCCCTGTTCTGAAGATCAACAATGGTGTTTGTTCATCAGAAGTGAAAAAACTGTCTCTTAAAAAAAAAAAAAAAAGAAAAAAATTTAAATCAACAATCTGATAGCAATAGTCAACTTCCATGGCACCTCCTGCCTGATTGAAAGAACAACATTAATATGGGGCAGTACATTTGAGCTTTGAAATACAAATCTGGAGATCCTTTTTCAACTCTGGGCTTAATTACATGTAGGTTTTTATACTGGATTTAGTTTGAATTTCATTTCGTCAGTAAACTTCTAATTGAAAATTACAAATTATTCAATTAAAAATCTTCTCTTGTAAAACTTGACTCTGAACTTCTGAATGACTCAGTTATAAACATAGTTTGTCTGCCTTACTGTAACCTGTACTGTTGAAAGGTGATAGCAAAGGAAGTGTTTCCTTCATGCTAAATAAAATGGAAGTAGGTAGGACCATTTACGTTTAGTGATCTCTTTAGGCAGATGATAGACTTCATTTATCCATATTGCACCTCGCTGGGTATTTTCTGTGTGCTGCCCTAGGCTTTAAGGGGGCCAAAGAAAAAACAGACGAAGAAAAAAAAACCCAACACCCAAACAAACAAAAAAACCCACCAACACCCAAAACCACCCCCACAAAATAAACAAAACCTTTAAAACCCAAACAGAACTTGATCTAAAGTAGAAACACTGAAACTCGCCGGCAGTGGTAGTGGTGGTGGTGGTCAGGGCGGACCAGGCCTGTGGTGCCCTCGGGGCCCTGGTGGTTGGTGGCCTCAGGGCTGCCGAAGGGTCTGCCGTTCACGTGGAGACGTGGTGGTACGGGCCGGCCGCGCTGCCCTGGAAGGGACAAAAGGAGAGGGGAAACTGTGGTCTCCCCACGAGGCGGGGGGGCAGCGGGTAGGCCGGGGCTGCCTCGCACCATGCCAGAGCTGTGCCTGGCCTCACCCCCTCCCTGCTGAAACGGGCCGGGTCGGTCCCTGTGCTTCCAGTGACTTTTGAGCGTAAACAGTATTTGGTTGATAGGAGTATCAAGCAGACAATGAGAAAACACACTCCTCGGCTGTGTAAGTAAGTTTGATCGTACTTCTTTAATGCTGTGTGTTAACGTGTTTAAGTTTTATGGAATAAGTCATTATGAAAACTTCTGTTTTGGTTTGGGAAACAGACCCAGCATGAGGAAGTAGTTTGCCCAAATCCTCTGTTAGGATGTCCAGTGTCCCACTACGGTTTTCTAATCTATTGGGCAAATGATGACCGTAAAGGCTGCAGGCTGAAGTCCTTCCTACATGTGTAATGAAAACGTGTGTCATTGTTTGCCTGACCTTGTTAGCACAGACATGGTTCATGAAGTGTACGCAAAGGATGATGTTTCAATTGTTGCAGGTGTAAAGCTAGTCTTTGCAGTCAGAAAATCAAGGCAAATGAGAGTCTCGCAGCATTGTGGACAGTGTAGTGATTTTAACCGACTTCTGAGCATTTCTGCAAGGGTTTGCTGCGATACAACATGCATCATGGCAGCCGTTGTATGAAGCTTCATCCTGCACTTGCCCATGTGAATTTGTGTGTGATATTTAATGCCACAAGTGCCAACTAGGTACCTATTGGACAATCAACAGTACCAGCCACTTACCAATGTCACACTTCATGAAGCAGCTAACAACTGCGTTGGTATCATAGTTTTTTCACTAAATTTGTTTTGTGATAATGCATTAGCAGTAACAACTCAAATGGAGTATTTGAAATGTCAAGCTTTGCAAAAGTTCTGGGGCAAAACCACAGTAATATGTTGTGCTGGTTTTGGCTGGGATAGAGTTAATTTTCTTCATAGTAGCTAGTATGGGGCTGTGTTTTGGATTTGTGCTGGAAACAGTGTTGATAACACAGGGATGTTTTAGTTACTGCTGAGCAGTGCTTACACAGAGTCAAGGCCTTTTCTGCTCCTCACCCCACCCCACCAGCGAGGAGGCTGGGGGTGCACAATAAGCCGGGAGGGGACACAGCCGGGACAGCTGACCCCAGCTGACCAAAGGGGTATCCCATACCATATGATGTCTTGCTCAGCATATGAAGCCAGGGGAAGAAGAAGGAAGGGGGGGACGTTCAGAGCGATGGCGTTTTGTCTTCCCAAGTAATGGTTACATGTGATGGAGCCCTGCCTTCCTGGAGGTGGCTGAACACCTGCCTGCCGACGGGAAGCAGTGAATGAATTCCTTGTTTTGCTTTGCTTGCGCGCGCGGCTTTTGCTTTACCTATTCAACTGTCTTTATCTCAACCCACGAGTTTTGTCACTTTTACCCTTCCGATTTTCTCCCCCTTCCCACCAGGGGGGAGGGAGCGAGCGGCTGTGTGGTGCTTAGTTGCTGGCTGGGGTTAAACTGTGATACATGTCATCTTTATCCTGTCACAAAAATCACACAGAATATTAAGCACTTGCTGTATTGCAGGATGGGATACGAGAGATCTCACCGAAGGATCATAAAAACCAGTCTATCAGAGGCTTTGCAATACATGTTGGGTGTTGTAACACACAATCGGTGGTCTTTGGCTTTACTACATCTCAATTCTCTCATTTAGTCACCTGGGATCTTGATTTTGTGCAACTAAGTAAGAAATTCAGGGCTGTATTAAGGTGGTGTATCTAAATTATATATGTTGAACATGACCTTAAATTTTTTGCAGGTCTACTAATTTTTACTGAGGGGAAGTATATAATCTTACCAAGGTTCAGCTGGAAGGAAGCAGTGCATCAGCCCCAGCTTTGCCAGATTAGCCAGGCTCTGATGCTACTTTGCAGATAAGAATTTCATTGATATCCTGTAGTTAGCCCGTCATACTGTGGATAACTGCATAATAGAGGTTTTCTTATTGGAGTATGGGGAAACGTTGTTTCTGGGATCTTAAAAAGGTTTGGGCAAAATGTACTTGTACTCCAGGCCTGGAATAATGAGACTGTCTGATTTACGGTCTGTATGTGTACCTGCTTGCAGTTCCTATTTGTATGCAGAAAAGTTCCGAACAGAGTAATTGCATAGGCATGTACAGATGGTGATTTGTGAGAAAACTGAAGATCACAGACAGATTTTCCAGGAGAAGATTTGGTGCTTATATTGCTAAATGAAATATTAACTTAACATTAGGAGCTTTCTCATGTGTAGGAATGAAAGAAAGATTTAGCATTCTGTGTAAGCAAAAGACCATATGATATTTTTTCCATCTGAAGATGCTACCTGAACTGGTGAATCAAATCATAGTTGCATTGTCTGTTCATCATGCTTTGAACTAAAAGGTACTATGCAGTCTAAAAATATTCTGGTGACTCATTTTCTAGGGATCAATCACTGTTTCAATATGTAGTTGTGGCCTATTGTGTTGCTTCAACTTGTTAAGAGTGCTTTACATGATACAAAATATTTAAAGGTGTAGCTGGTTGTCAGTAATTTTTCTTCCTTTAGTTTGAAACGTTTGTAAAAACTTTTGATTTTGTGTGGTTTTATTTGACTCATAGTGTAGGAACTTCTATTATGCTGTATGGGGAAAATTGTATCAAAACAGCAAAAAATTACAAGAAAGTAAGTTCTTTCAGGAGTTAATTTTGATGAAGACTCAAATCTTTTCTCCTGCACTTTGATTGTAGTATATCTAAATTGTTGGCAGTTAAATATAATGATCTTCATAAAGCTTCTGACTGTGATCTTTCTTTTCCTTTAACTCATCTGTTCACCTAAACCACAGTGGTACTGGAAAAGGCTACTCTTCAACTTCATTCCTTATCAAAAAAGTGTGTCTTTTTTCTTTTTAGTAAGTCGGGTGCAACTACTATTGCTACTTGGGCAATAGTGCTGTATCTAATGACAGAATTAGCCTGGCATACCTAAGAAATAGTTGTGAAAGACTCCACAACAGCTAAAGCTCCCAGTACTTAGTCTTGCAATTTCAAAGCAAGTGCAGTGGCACTAAAGGTATTAACAGAAAGGAAAAATGGATCTGGCTGCCCTGAGTTGATGTCTGCCATCCTCCCCATGTGCACTACTATCAAGAGCACCATATTCACACACACACACCCCCCTCCCCCCAGTCCTAGAAGGACCTCAGTAGTACATTCCTGTCACATTGTTCCTACTGTATCTAATCTGTAGTTTGCATGTATTTAATCTTTTGTCTTTTCACATACAAGGCCATTCAAGGTATGTGTATGTAACTTCCATTTCTGTCCCCGAATAAATATTTTAATCAAAATACCTGGTGATACATGATAACTTTTAGCTGCTCCCAGAGACATGGGACGAAGTGTTACGTGGTAACTAGTAAATGTGCCATGACTTCCACTGGTCAGACAGGGAATACCGTGTGTATTTGAATAGATAGAATTTCATCTTGCCTGTGGCCCTGTATCTTTAACACCACTCCTGGCTACAGCACAGTCAGGCCAACGTCTTCGAGGTTATCTGATTGTCCTGTTGGCTGGCAGTGAATAACATTTGAGCCCAGTGTACGAAATGGCTTTGTAAATCAGAGAGCAGATTTTCTTGCTCAGAATTGTTGCTCCTGCACACAATGGCAATCCTTGGGGTTTCCTAGAGCAGGACCTCCTCTATACGTTCTCCTGGCAGCAAAAGCCAGCACTGCAGCGGGGGGGCTGTACTCATGACTGGAGACCCGGATGGAGGGCTGAGAGGCAGAAGCTACTGTTGCAGTCAATGTAGTTCAGATGGAAAGAACTTGGATCAATGGTTTTCCTGTTTTAAGACAACTCCAGCTGGTCACCTGCCATAAATACAAGCTCTAGAATTCTTGGGAGTATAAAAATTGAGCGTTTTGGCATAACAGCGGTAATGGTGTGGAACAGAGTGGGCAGTGTGCTAATACTAGACCAAGAACATTGACACAAAGGTTATGGTATCATGGAGCTATTTTGATAGTTCGTTTGATTTAAGGGAGTGTGAAACACCGTCTTTAATCGTCCTCTGGTTGGAGAAGTTCTTCTGTTGAGTACAGCAGAGATGGGAGCTAGGAAGCTGGGGTCATTCTCTGCATCACAGGTTCTGAGATAAAAGCATGTTTCTGTACACTTGAATTGGTGTGACTTCTGAGACACTTGGTACATAGAAAAGCTTTATTCTTTTTTCTGACTTGTCAGCATTCCTCAGTGGTCTGCGTATAACATGCAGGTCAGTCTGTGTGAGTGAATTAAAACAAGCAAACCAATGCCCCCCACCCGCAACACATTACCACCTGTGTTTTTAAAATGTTGCTGCATATTCTAAGATTACTTTATGAAATACCTTAAAACTTAATGTGTCGTGGAAATCCAAAATCTTACTTTACAGTTGGACAAGCTGAGCCAGAAAGCATGTCTGATTCAAAAGTCTGTGACCTAGAGGCTTACCTCTCATTTTTAAACAATAATTTATGAATTGAACTCCTGTTGACTTGTAACTACGTGAACTTCAACTTTGAAAGAAATTTGAATGGAAAAACTTTACCTGTTTGTTCACTGTTTTATAGTAGTTCAGCAGTTTATGCTTCCCAAAGTAATCTGAAGTTTCTAAACTCACTTCAGAGTAATGTTTGTTGTGGCCTTGCCTCACTGAATCCTTCAGGAAGGAATCCCTGACTTCTCACTCATACTCCCATGCTCTAATCACTTTGTAGTATATATTGAGCTAGGTATGTTTTTGATATTATCAGAACTTGGATAATATTCTAAGTGGTTACAGACTTCTTGCTGTGTCCCTCATCTAGACTTTTTTCATGCCTTGTATTGAGAGAACCTTTCAATGTACACTAGTGCCTTTAGCTAAGGGATGAGAAAGAATTACTGTACTGAGAAGGGGTTTGTTACTACAACATTTAAATGCGGTTTTACTGACTTTTTTTCCTCCTTCTTTGATGCAATTTTTTTGATCCTTGAAAGCATCAAGTAAAACTGTGATGTTTGAATGCAGACTGTGAATTGACTTCTGAGAGCAGAGGCTTCATTAAGTAAACTGCTGCTTAAGTGCCAGTAATGTGGTGTAACTGGGAAGATGTAAATGAAAGGTGTTTTCCAACTATTTTGACTACCACTGCATGTGAAATGCAGGGAGCTTAGTCATTCAGTACGTCTCAAGTTTTTCTGATGTCCTTGGTATTATGATTAGGCTCCATGGAAGATCTATCATCAACACCACTTTAAAATAAATGGTCCTTCTTGCAGAAACAGATACAAATAGATCTTGGATTACCTTTCTGCTTTGCAGCTGTTTCTTGACTGAATGCACAAAGTATGCAGAACCAGCCCTGTGTGGTTCTTTGCAAACACATCCACAGAATGGACTCCTAGGTGCCAAACTGGGAAATTGGATAGTGATTTTTCAGTGGATGAAGTCTATCATTAAAGTCCTCAAACATGTACCTTTGGAAAAGAAATCTAGTCCTACTCTCTGTAAAAGCAGGCTTAAGTCTGAAAATAAGAGTTTGATTTCTCTTTGTTTTGCTGGTTTATGTGTGGATAAAACTGACTTCTGGACTTGAATGATCAGCAAGCCGCTGTCGGAGCCTGTTGTGTGTGCCTGTTGATCTCGATGCTCTGCAGTCTGTGTGGCTTCTCATCTTAGAAATCGAAGCCGGTGAAGCATCTTTCCCAGTTTACCAGAGTGGTGGAAGATCTACTGTAAACTGGTCTCTGACATAAGTTTAAAAAAAATTACTCTCCTTGAAAAGAAGCTTTTCTCTCTGAGGAGCAGCATTTTGTCTAGCAGGCTTCTACAGAGTTATGAAAGCAAATAGATTTCAAATCTATTTTCTATAGAAGGGTGCTCATGGGAGGTTATCTAATATTGTGTGGGTTAACATGCTGGACTGAGAATGCTTTGGAGTTGGAACGCCATCCCCTGTGCTCACTGATCCTGACTATTGCATGGTGCTCCTAGGGCTAATTGGCCAGAAAGATTTATGTGATACCTCCCTTGATGTTAGTGCCTGTCCTCCAGTGTCTGGTGTTAGCGCCTGTCCTCCAGTGTCTGTGCTGGGTTTTCTGCCATGATTCAGTATACTTGTTTGTTGAAGGCTTTGTAATTTCAGTTAAAATGTTTGTGTTTAGCATCTTGATACTTAGAGCTGTAAGTGGGGAAAAAAATAATGATTATTCCTACAGAGGTCTGTTGTCCATCCTTACCTTATGAGATGTAAGTATTTTGATCCCACACAGCTGCCATGCAGGGTGATTCCTGCTAGAAGACTTGTGAATCAAATGTGTTAGATAGCAGCAGTAGTGTCAGTGTTGTTGTTGTGGCTGCTTTGGAAATGTGTGTTGCCTTCGTACCTTCAAATTGACATGGTTATGTATGTATTTGTAGGGGTGAGTGGAGAAACTGCTGCATCTCACTAGCTGAGAAGGAAAAGAATGTAGTGCCTCTTGGTAAAAATGACAAGATTTTTAATGATTTTAAGTTATTTTAATATTTTCCCCTCAATTTTTTTCATGTTCAACTCAAATTTTATTTTTTCTGGATGAAAGGAAAAGAATGAAGATAAAAGCCAGAAAGGAGTCATCTCTCGGCAGGGTGGGGGGAGTGAAGTCACAGTCTTCTCTTATAAACTACCAGTGCAAACATTTCATCCCAAATTGTATGAGAGAAATCTGGGCAAAATAAAATAAGGTGGGATGGGGGAAATTAAATCATTGCATTTTCCTGCTCGGTATTTGTAGTTAAGTACAGCTTGACAATACCTTAGGTCATTGCTGCTTCAATTTATTGTTTGTTCTGCTGAGTGTATTGAAGGTGTACATCACTTCAGGATTGTTCTATGGGATGATCTGGCACAAACACTTCTGTTGGGGTGCCAGGACAATAAATAAATAAATAAAAATCATATGTTAACTTAGGAACGAATATTGTCATGGCTTAACTGTTTATTGTGTTATTTGCAAGTTACACACATGAATAAAATCTCCAATAAATTATGTGGTGAGATGACTAAACAGGAAAAAAAACCCCAGAAATGCCTGCTTAACATAATGGAAAGTTATTTGATCAGTAATCATTTTAAGCATGTCTGACTAACCATTTCTTTATATTCAGTGCTTCAAGGCTATCAGACAAGTTTTCAGCCGGTGGCAAAGATGATGGGAAAACACATCACTTACAGTAAGAAATAGTGCCACAGCACTGAAAAGACAGTAGCAGCTTAGTGATTAAATTGTGTTTGTTTCCCCAACCCCCGCTTCACAGTGCATTTTTTTTTTTTAATGTGTCGCACAATGCCATTGCTCAGCCAGAGGCTAAGAGAGGGAATGTAGGTACACTGCATACCTGCAAGAGAAGCAAGAGACTGGAATGTTCTATCTTGAAAACAGCATCTGTATTATAAAGACAAGATCCTACATCTTCTGGCCCTGGTGTCCTTGTTATTTGCATCAAGGCACCAGCATGAATCAGTTCACTGCGGCAGCAGTCCAGCTGATGTGACTTGCATTATTATCAGGTACCTGATTGCAGTCTCTGGATGGATGGAGGGTTGGATGTGACTAGCATATCAATATGTGTGGTGCTGCTGCTGTGTGATAGTATTCTGTGATGAGGACAGAAGCCCACTCAGCCCTGCAGAAAAGTTCTTTAAGGACACAATAAAACTGTTTTGTGTAATTCTGATTATCACTATGATTTTGTACTCTTTGACATACTGCCAGCTTGTCCAGAAGATGTTTTGCCAAATGTGTTTAGGCTGTGTTAGAACCGGGAAGGTACAGAGCTTCAGTTCTGAAATTGCAAATGTTTTATTCTGACAGAGAATTAATTTGGAATTTGAGACAAATCTGTGGTTCCAAGACTAAACTAGTCCAAGTGTTGGATTCCAACATGGTATATCGTGATTTTTCTTTAAAAACTTTTTAAAATTTCCTATTAATGTAACTGTGTCACTTAATAAAATTTTGAGACCAGCTTATGATTTTTTTATATGCTGTGATAAATGGTTCAAACACAGGGTCTTGACTTTCTGTTTATCGATCCCAAATCTCCATGATCTTGCTGTCTTTAGTGGAGCAATTCCTGACCTGTACTCGTTGCAGATTGTACAATGTGAAATTCAAAAAATGCCTTTCCAAACTGAATCTGATTACCAAAATAAAAACCTTTTTTTTTTTTTTTTAATTTTCTGTGAGGTGTTAGTAGAATAAAAAGCCTGACATAAGGTCTTTCCCTTGATATTCCTTTTGAAATGAAGACAACTTGATAACAAAAAGAAACTACGCAAAAGAGATGGAAAAAATATTCTGCTCTGAATATGAAGACCATAAGAAGCTTTTCAGATATGTACAACAACAGAGGAATGACTCAAACTCAGAAGTACAGAGACTTTCACTGTGGTGGAGTGCTGCACTTATTGTATTGGCCCTAGGGAGCCAGCCAGTGAAGGATATTTCTGACTTCTAAATTGGTCCCTCAATCACCTATTTAAATAAGAAATATCTCACTGAGCAAAGGGAGGACAATCCAAAAAACTTGTATTTACAAACCACTTGAAAACTTTGAGCTACTCACTTAGCATTGCAAAAACCACTTGTATTTTTTTGTATGAGCAGATCTAAGAAATTATATTAGATATTCAGTATGTGAAACAGTCACCTGGTGGAAGGAAATAAACTCTTCTGCATTTTATTTTACTGTCTTAGACTTCTGCAAATTATTGAAATGCATCTTTTGTATTGATACGATCAAAGGCAGTTTGTAGTGCTCTTTGAGTACAACAAAAGATTGTTCGGTGGCGAATTTTCATCCTCTTTGTAACTTGTGATTTTTGGTTGTGTGATGTTTTTTGTTGGGGCTTTTTGGTGGGTTTTTTTGTGTTTTTCTGTTTTTTGTTTTGTTTTTCACTTATGTGCTTAAGTGCTTTCTGGGCCAATGTCCCCAAGAGCAGTGTCTCACCTGCTGGCCCGAAGATGACAAGGAGAAACAGAATTCCTAATAAGGAGGATATGCAACTGATGGCATGGATCACTTGTTTTGAAAGGTGGTAGGCAGTTGTCTAACAGACAACAAGTGCCACAAATAACACGCGGTAAGGAACAAGATTCAGTCATAGCTTGTATATTGTATCAAGGTGAAAAGATTGGACTGGAACGGGGAAGTTAACTTAGCAGTCATGCACTAGTGTTCCTTGTTGGGCCAATAACATATTTCTTACTGTTGTAAGCAAGTTCTTTTCTCTCTTGACTCTGGTTTGCCCTCAAATGTTTTCAATTCTGTCATTTTCACGAAGGCTTTGTAGTTGCCACTTGGTGAACATGACAGTGTTTAGCCTGCATTACAGCAGAAAAAGGAGATAGCAGTGATGTGAAGTAGTTTCAAGGCATTGTTAGTGAGGTCAGGACAGTCTGTCATGATACCTAAATGACCGTGGTTTGGTCTGCAACATAAAGTTTGTAGATACCTTTGAAGGTGCGTATTTAACGTGGGTTGGTTTTTTTGGTTGGGTTTTTTTTTTCCTCTGATACAACTGGTTTTTTTACTTTTGAGAGCTGAAGCAGAAGTGAGCATATCCAAAGGCTTTAGAGAAGAGGCTTTTCTCTGACTTGTAGCACGTTTTCGCAGAATTGCACAGGCTGTAGATTTGAGCCTGAAGAAAACCCCACTTAATTTTGGAGGCATTAATTTTCGAATCTGTCTTTGAGTGCAAGTTCTGTAAGATCATGATGGCTAGGTTTTAGAACTCTTCCAATTATTATTTGTACTCTATTTTGAATAGTTTGAAAAGATATGTTCTTAAGAACAGAAGCAGAACTATTACACCTTTTCCACTGATAAAAGTATACTATATTGCAGTGAGGTCCCAGTATCATCCATTCTGTGAACTATCCTTTGTTAGCTGCTTTCTGATCCTTTTCTGAATTATTTATATCTTTATTTCAGCATCCCCCTTCGATGAGGCACTGGAAACTCCAGGACTTCTGCTATCACATTCACAGTAATAAAGTGCAGGATAAAACAAAGTGAAGCTTTCATAGTAAAATCCCAATTTACAGTCCAGCAGGGAAAAGAGAAATGCATATCTATTGGCGATATGAAAGAGAAAATCACAGTTAGATGGAAGAAATTTTTAATTTCTGTGTGTTGGACAGGACCTTTATTGCATCTGTAAAAATTGTCTAGTTTCTGAATATGAGGAAGGAGTTTCAGCAGAATGTCTTATTCAAAAGTAGGCTTGGGCATTCAGACACTCAAAACTTACTAGTGCTTGCTCTTTACTTTTTCAGTTTTTACCTAATAACTTATTTGTGATGACTCTTGATGCTTCCTGCTAGGCTTATAAGGCATAAAAAACAAAACAAAAAAACCCTCTCTCTTCAAGTTGGATGGAAATACAACCAGGCCCAGTGAAGTTTCCAAAATAGGTGGTCCCAAGCTTAGGCATGGACTTAACCTTGGATCTAAATTAAATCAGTAATCAGGGGCTAAGAAAGACAAAATAGGTCACTATAATTCAACAGTAAAGAATACTAAATTACATAAAAATGTCTGAGTACCTATGCTTTTATTCACGTGTGACAGCAATAAGCCAGACTCACAAAGTTGAAAATGAATTGCTAGTTAAGTTTAATGGCAATACGAATATATTAATACTTTTTTATCTAGAAACAGAATGCTGAAAAACCTGAGATGTGTTAGAGGGGAAGTAGGAGAAATAACTTGGGGTGTGGAAAACTTCACTAACAGTGAGAAGTGACAGAACTTCTAAACAGCTTAGAAGGAAGGTTTAGTAACAACTTGCTGACGTTTTATAACTATCTACACAGCAAGAAAAGATGGGATGCTGAACTTGCAGAAAGACACATAACTGGGTTCGTAGCAAGGCACTGGAAGCCCATGAAGTTCAAACCATGAACTAGACAAAAATTTTTAACCATAGGGTATAAATAATTGGAGCAGATGTTTGTGGGCATGGTAAACTTTACATTACTTGGGGTAAGTATATAAATCAAAAGAGTATACTTTAGTAAAAGAGACAATCCCTTTTGACATATATTAGGCAGGAATGACTTCAGGAAATTATAGGAAGTGGAGATTAGTGTAAGAGACACTAATTGTCTCTTGGCACCTTTAATATTTCAGCCATTCATGAATAAACTGGTTTTTGACACTCACAACTAATTCATGCAAAATGATATTCGCTTCTCAAGTCTCATAAGATATTTCTCATAGGCCTCAAAATGTATTCACTATAAAGTACAAGGCCATATTACTTTTTTCTGATTTTGGGAAGGAGAAGAGAATTTTTCTAGAGCACCTTGGTATTGCTGGCATCCCGTAGATGAATTATCAGTAGATATAACATGCTGACAGCTGATGAGAAATCAGGATGGTTTTGACTTGCCAGTGTATGTAGACTTAACAGAGGGTGTAAAGGGAATTTCTGTTTACAGTTAGAAAAATTTTATGTTTGGACTACCCAAATATCCTGGTAAGAGTAAAGCTCTGGTCTTTCAGGAATACATACTGTGCTTGATCAGTCTTAGACATTTTTGAGCATGATACTCCTAATGTTGCAATGTGGTACTGTTATTTGCACAGTTTTTAACTGCATATATTTGTACATTACCTTCCTATGTTTTAAAAAAATAATAGTTACTGAAATTAATATGACGAAATAAATTCCTATTTATCTAGCTAGCATGGTAAAACATGGTTGACAGGCAAAGAGCAAGAATTCACAAAGTAACTGAAACATTTTCAGTTGCAAAGTAATTTTCAATGACATACATTCTGTCTGCTAGGAACAGGGGAAAGGGAAAATAGGAAGCACAATATACAAAAGGATCTTTGTGTTCCTAATATTGGCTGACACGAAAATTTTGCAAAACAAAAGCAAATCTTGTCCAATGGAAATGAAGTGCACATACAAAGAATACAACCAAGGATGAAATGGAAAGCAAATAAGTCAATCATGTAGTTTGTTTTGTGCTTGCTAAAAATGAATCCCCTTACTTCAGAATTAGGAACAGGAATAATCATGTTGTATGCTTAAAGAATTAAGACTAAAATTATGTGGTCTGTTTGTTTTGGAAAAGTGAAAGGTGGAAAAGCTGCCTCCTCAGTACTCTTCCTAAAATCTGTGTGTTAGTTGGGATGCCCTTTGTATGCAGGGCAAGAGAAGTCACCGTAAAGCAAGCAATTGAAGGCTAGTGGAGCTGGCTCCTTATAGGGATTCTGACAGATTTCCATCTGCCATCACACTGCGTATACTCTCTTAACAGCTGCAGCTTTGCTAAGCTGTAGACATTTCTCCAGTGCCTTCATGGTGTTCCTAACATAGCAGTGAACAAGGACTGTTCAGTGGTTTGGCGCTTTACAGTTTCTTTGGCTGAGAGTTGGAGATAAGAATGAGTGTGCTTTGTTTGAAAAAACAGGTTCAAATTTCTGCAAAAAAGGCTTTTTAGGTATTTGATTCATATCACTTGCTTTTAGGTAGTTTACTATAGATATACTACTCCTGAGAGTAGTCTTATATTTGCCCTTGAATTGTGCAGGTCTTATTTCTTAGTAGTCAGTTAATTTTGGGGAAAGCATTCTGTCTTTCTCTACACATGTAGCATTTATGCTTGCTTTGGGCTTTTAGCTGTTACTGGCCGCAATAGCAAATCTGTGTGACAGCGTACACATTCTGTTTTATAAAGAAAAAAGCCTGCTAAATTTGGCTGTACCAGATTTTAAAATGTTTTAATTTCTTTTGGACAGAAAAAAATGTTATTGGGTCAATTGGAATACTTATCTGTGGTTTAGATATTTTCTTTTTTGCAAGTGCTTATTCTTTCATTAATACAAGATAAAGTTTTTTTGAAACAACCATAATCATTCAGTCAAGCAGTATCTACATAATCTGTTTTGCTATTTTCAGGTCTTCTGAGTCCCAGTTTTCTTGTGTAATAATTCTAGCAGTACTGACAAAGCTCAGAGAGCGTTCTTAGTTTGGCACAACCGTATTTCCTTGAAATTTCTTTTCTTAGCTCTAAATAGTAATAACATGGCTATTTGTGTAGCATAAATAGAGCTAGCACAGAACAATCTCTTCTGAATGCTATTTCCCTTCTTCTGTGCATTGTTGTTTTGGATGCTTTCGCTGCAGCTGCTAGCCTTTCCTTGAATCATGCATTTTAATTCTTCTTTGTGTCGCACAATGAACTATAATGCAGCCAGCCCTAGGTTCTTTAGCCAAGTAACAAGAATGAGCAGGTTTTTTTCAACAACTTTGCTCATATGCTTAACAGAAACTAAATATGTCTTTGTTTGCCTCTTCTCCCTCTTCTGTTTCTCATTTTGCCCTTGTGTTTCAGTGGTGCTGGATTTTTCTGGTGTATGGGGTGGTTTGGGGTTCTTTTCTGCATTCTAAACCCTATTCTACTGGGCAATGTCTGCAGTCCTGAGTGAGGACTGAAGCTGGATAGTCTCTCATACTTGCTATATTTGTAAGTGATTAATTTTTACAAATGGCTTTGTTCAGAAAACAGCAGCAAGTTGCTGTGTATCAGAACACTGGAGTCCAACTGCTGAGCTCAAATTCATCGAATTCAATAGAAATATTAAAGCTTTCTGCAGCTGGCTTTGGACTGGGAAAGAAACTTTTGCAGATAAGCATTTAGTAGGAATCCCAGAGGGTAAGATTGGCCACTAGTGAATACTTGTGATCAATAAGAACAATCAAATAATGGATTAAAAATATTACCTTCAGTACTCCAATAGACTAAGCTAGGGTATTTCATGATACGGATTACCACTCTAAACAAAATTTCTCTTTTATGCATCCACTTCCCTTACTGTGCTGTAGGCCTGAACTGCTATTCACATTTTTGGTATGTGGCCTCTTAAGGCCTTCTGGCGCTTGTGAGCCAGGCTGTTAAACGCTGTGCCTTGTGTTATAACTCGGGTTTCTTGAGGTGCGAGTAGATGCTCAATAAATGATGCTTTCTGTGTCACCTTAAAACGGGATATCTAGATCTAATTCCATCTTGTAGCTGGCCAATTAACAAAAAATGATTGTAGTACCCTCCTTTGAAAAGCCTTAGATCATTGGAAGCTGGTGTTGGACAGTTTGGAGCTAATACGGCAGTTGGACTCTTACTTTCAAGGGGTATGAGAAGTTATCCCTAGATAAATGCTTACAGCTTCTCGATAGTGCAAAATAAAGTGCATACACAATGGAAGAAACCCTGAAGCTTTCTGATTTTGCTATAGACTAAAAACGTGATGTCATCAACCGTGTCCATCCAATTCTACTCTGCTATATGCAGCTCCTTTTTTTACGAAAGGCGGATTGTTAGCTTAGAAAGGAGCATTTCACAGCAAGTGGAGGTAATGTCTCCAGGAGACAAGAGCTAAACTAGTGTGGTAGATGCAGGATTATGAATGCTTAGAAATGAATAGCCAACACAGTGGGAGAAGATCTTGGAAAGCACTAAGGAAGTCATGTGGTGTAATGTCCTAAAAAAGGAATAGCTTAAGGTTGTTTTAAGAAGTATTGCCTAAACTGTGTAACTTCAAAGAAACTGCCACCAAATCTTTCCAGCAAACACCTTATTCAGGTTTTACTTTCTGTGTAATAAAGATGATTTTTGGTGCTCTTATTTTGAAGAGAAAAAGTTATCCTTTATGTCTTAATGATGGATAGAAGTTTTGTCTGAGACGTGGACGCCTTACAGTAGGTGGTAGACATACCTTGAAGCAGAAGTAAATAACCCTCAATAGAATATAAAGGATGAGAGCAAATGATGTTGTTGAGTGTCAGTCCAATACCTTCACCACAAGATAGAACAGTGGAGCAATGAGCTGGGCTTTTTTGGGCACACGCACACCAGGCTGAACGGGAAACAAAGAATACCTCAGAATTGTTTATCTTGGGGAACAAATAGTTCACTGCAGAATAGAATGAACTTCAGATAAGAGCCCTGACAGTGATATAGTATGATATAGTGTATTACCACTTTATTTTTATAGCATCTTTTGTGGAAATGATATCTCAAAGGCTTTACGTGGTTAGATAAAACAGATATAAAGTTGAATGGTAGCAAGGAGAGAGAAATTAAGACTTTTAAGGAAAGAGGGGACAATCTGTTTCCAGATGACATTTGGAAGATAGATAGTAAATCACTATGGTAGAGACTTTTTTTTAAATAAAAAGCTTTTCCTAGATGGCAGGAAGTGTGGGAAAGTATCTGTTTAAAGAAAGGTGGGCAGAGAAGCGCATGTGTAAAATTACTGCTGAATAGCAGCTTCCTCTTGCTTTCCAGCACCTACTTAGCAGTGCACAAGCTGACTTTGTGACAGTTGTTTACATAAATACTTGCACTTAGACCTAGATTGCACTGGATTATATTTGTACCGATTATAGTTGAATTACTCCTAACTTGTGCTGATTTAAGTGAAGTAAAAGGAAACTATTAGAAGCTTTTATTCATGTGCATCACTATTCATGGTGAGTTTTACCTTTTGCTTCCCTTTCTCAGCTTTTTGGTGGATTTCCCTACAAGATTGTCCTGGGCAAAACAGTCTTCACTTGCAGTTTTTACTTAATTTGTTGCCTGTTAACACAAACTGCATTTTACACCTGATATAGACTATTCTATTCCTTACTTCTAGATTTTTTTTCTAGAAGCTTGTGCTTAGCATGAAATTGCACTGAATGTGGAGAGCCTCTTCAAAACTGAAGCTGGATTGAGTTGTGGGATGTGACTTGGAGAAAAGTGCAAACGGGTTAGAGGAATTTATTTACACTGCTGTTTCTTGTCCATTTAAACTGATCCCAGTCGAGTCGGGTACTCACAACACCAAGACTATCACAAACAGGATAATAGCATTTCCAGTTGTGCGAATGTGCAAAGTAAATGCAATCTGTGTACGTTTAGGCGCAGTATTGCTTTCCATGGTGTGGCGAACTGATATGCAGCTGCAACTGTCCAGAGGTCTGTTGCTAACTTTGCTACAGAGGTGAAGTTATGTGGGGGACCCTCAGTGTCATATGCCCGTACAACAAGTCCCCTTACTTCCTTTTTTGCACTGTGTAGGAGCTTCCCAAAGTGCCTCTGCTCATAAACTCCTACCTGGAAGATCACTGTAGGTTTCAAACAGCTTCTGAGCAAGATTACGGTGGTTTATGCATTCCTCCAGACGAAGAGACTCTAACAGACTGGTCAGTACAGCATCTGTCTGAGTACCAGGCTTGAATCACTGACAAATTTCTGGGTAACTGCAGGGAGTCCTGGTTGGAATGACTCCATGAGGCTCTCTAGTGATAGTATGAGCAAATATTGTGGATTCTTAACATTCAGAAATTAATACATTTGTTTTGTGTGTTCTTCACACTCACAAACTCTATGTATGTATACTTTATATTTAGATATATACACACACCTGACTCTTATTTTTCTGATAATTAAGAAAGAATACTTTTTTTAGGTGTAGAATCCACAGAATAAGCCTATTATGTTGCAGTTCCTTGTGGGGGAAAAAACCCAAAACCTAACCTAGGAAAATATTTTAAATACTGTAATATATTCTAGATCTGGTCATTATCTGCTGCCTTACTTAATCATTGCAATTGCTGTGTCTCTTTGACAGATATAAACCCTCAGTAAATACAGGGTTTGTTTATCATGTTACCGTGTTCTTTAGGTGACCAGGAATACAAACTGATTGTGTATTTCTCGGACATACATGCAGTGTAGACCAGTCACAAGAATTCTTACTGGAAGATTGGGTTTTATGGCCCTATTTGCTGGTCGCTTACAAGTGATAATCATCAGCTTTAACAAGGACTGATTTACTTGAAAATGATTTGTGTGAAAAGGCTGTATCAGAGCAATGGAACAAATAATATGCACTACCAAAAGCTTCAAGAAAGTGCTAAGGGACATAGATGAATCCAAGGTAAAAGGATGGATGAAACTGAGAAACATTTTTTCTGGAAATAAGAATTTAACTCTGTTCTCTGACTCTTCTGTATTTTTAGCAACAGGTTTTGGGTCTTTTGAATGTCTTCCATCCAGTTTTTCTTTGTTTGTAGAGAAGTATTGTTCTCTTAAAAATATGTTCTCCTTTCATTCAAATATTTTAAGATTTTCAGCAGTGTAATAAAAGTGTAAGTCACCCTCATCTTATTGATTTCCAATATACTTTGTACCTTTGAAAAACACCATATCTGTGTTTACTTTTGAGTTATATTTGTTTTCATTGTTCACTTGCAAGGAGTACATTAACACCTTCTGTCACTACCAGCTGGAGAATCACAGCTACCTTATAAGATGCCTTCCTATTTAAAATAATTTTTGAAAAGATTGACCATGGAAGAATTAGAATCTGCAAGGAGTCTTATTATATTAAGGAAGCCATTTCAGTGGGTTTTATTAATGGTTCTGTTGCTCAGTTTCCCCCCCTCTGTCCATATAGGAATGAGATTGAAAACTTAGTAACCAAAGCTAGAAAACTCAGCTCCTGCAACTGCAGTTATTAATCAGCTGTCATGGCACACCATAAAAAAAGTGGTTTTAAAAATCATGTTTGCTTTTTAGGCTAATAGTGCTAGGAGGTAAAGCTGAGAGTGGTGCATAATGCATATATTTTAATGTGCCTGTGATAATGTTGCAGTCTTTAGTTTGAATGACTTGTATTAATTCTCAAAATAAATGTCCAAGACAATTTACGAACAAAGCTGATTCTCCCCTTCCCTGTTTAGTTGACTTAATTTATGTGCTGTAGCCTAATAGATTTGCTATGGCCTCATTTAAAGATTTCTTTTATGCCTTTTGATCATTTGCTAATAAGTATTGTGAAGTAACAGATAAGGACCCAAGGATTTGCTAGACATGAAAGAGTAACTTGGACAAAAATCCAAACGGGGGGAAAATCCACAGAAATTCCTCAAGTGTTGTCTGCACTGGGGTTTTAGTCTGCTTGCGAATTTGCGTTAGTATGATGTTTCTGAGTGCATACAGGCAAAGCTGCTGCCTCTCATGCTCTGCATCAGTGGAGTTCCCCCCCTGCTTGAAGTTTGTGCTATGCCCCAGTTCCTGTCTATTCTAAGTACTGAGGTGACTTAAACCAGGGCAAGTCTTCAGTGGAAACAAGACCTTAATGTTAAAATACTAATGTTTTTCCTTGACACTGAATTTATGACTCATGTCAGGAGTCATAGGAAGCTGAGAAATGAAGCAGAGAAATAAAATTCTCTGTTCATCCACATAGTAGTTTCTGCAAAAAGTGTGGCAGCCAGGCCCTGACATTGGGCATCTATTGTCTGCAACCAAAGCCAGTCCCCAACACCTGTGCCTCACATTTGTGAAATCAAAATGAGATTGGTCATGCTTTCTCACCAACTTGTCTCAGTTTTGTTGATTATGAGCATTCTTAACTTCAGACTGCAACAGAAATGAGTAAACAAGCTTTGTTTATGATATACTCTGGAAACCTGCTTGCATGAACAGCAGTCTTTCTGTTAACACAAGACTTTGGAATAGATACTTAACTGAAAAAAATCTCTTAGAAAAAGCTTGTCTCCTCTGTAGCTTACTGTCCCAGCTGCTCACTTCTTCAGTACGTGTTTTATGAGAATGGTGGGACTCTGGGCACTTGAACACCATGAGGGATTCTCGTATGATTTAGTGGTAGGAAGACTGAAGCACGTTCAAAGCAAGGGTGTATGAAAGAAAGTTATGGTTTCTGTGCTATTTTAAGCAGTAGAACTATGATGATGTGCTACTTCAAAGTTGTAAATCACTATTAAACAGCCATGGAGACACATTATTTGATATGTAGCTGTTTCTTGCTCATTGAAGGCTCTTTTTGGACAGGTAGGTGTCAAAAGATACAGCGTTGCTAATATAGAAATACAGTTCCTAAAATAAGATTACTGTGTTACTGCTGATTCCCAATGTTCTAATTTCTATATTGGCTATATAATTTGCTATTGCTTATAATGTTTGTTCATTTTCCTATATCATTCCAATTCTTACTGAAGAATCATGAAATTTCCTAGCATGTCAGTCTTGACATGAAAACTTGTTTAACAGATTGTGTTCAAAAATGAATATCCCATTCACTCAAATTCAAATAATAGTACTGTTGCTGCTTCAAAATGAATCCCAGGAGCCCAGCTGGCAAAGGATACCTCGGAGAGATTAAGTCAGGGTTAAGTCTGGCTGATCTAACCACTTCTGTAGTCACTGACTGACACTCTAGTTCCCCAGCCCTTGGGAGATACTGACAAGAGGGTGAACATAGCACCTGTTTTGTGTGAGTGAATAAATCAAACATTTTGATGACAGTCTTAGCAAACTAACATTGGGAGAAAAGAGGGTCTTTCTGCTTTTACCTCTCCATGTTATCTTACAGTAAGACTTTCTAGATTCGAAAAGCAGAGTGTAGTGTAAAAATTAAATTATTATTAAAATGTTTTTCCTCCAATTTATTTCCAAGAATAAAAACATAGGATAGAGGTGAAAATAATCTTTAATGACAAATGGATAGAAAGGACATCAAGGTCCTCTCATCATTAAAAAATATCTATTCAGGGTTTAACTATGAATCTTCAGTGCTCTGAGGCTCTTTTTAGGAATTCAGCATTAGGAACGCACTAATCTAAGCATTAGTGTTTTAGGAGTTCGGAAATGTACAAATGTCTTGGAAATGAAGGTGTCAAATGATTCTTAGTGGAGGGGGTGGGGGGGAAGAACCTAGTGGCTGAGAAACCATTAACGAACCATAACAATACCAGATTGCTGCATATATTCTGTTGAATATTTTCTGATTTGATTAACACAAGAGATGGAGGTTTTGAGTGGACAATTGAAGGGATATAACTTGCTTTGCTAATGTCTGATTGAATATACTTCGAATATGTGGTTCCTTTCATACCCCTGTATATATGAGTAACACTCATACCTTGCAGTCTGGATCATGTTGAAAATTTTAAGATAATCTGTCACTGTTGCACTAGCTCTACTATAGCTCTGCTGATATTGGGATCAGCATGAGAAGTGAACATATAAGCTATTGGCACTTTTCTAACTATCATGTTTCTTAGATCTATTTCCAAGTTTCAGTGTGGCACGGGAATTATCTTAACTAATATACATTGCTTTATGAACTCTGCAGTTGTAGCAATAAAGCTAGTACAGCCTCAGGAAGTTATTCTACAAAATGTCAGAGATTGAGCATGTGTGGTTTCATGCGGGCTACAGTAAGTTGTATGGTTTCATGTGGGCTTTTTGTAAGTTCTGCCCACAGGGAAATGTGGTATTGTTAAGGCAGTTAATAATAATCTAATTAATATAGAAGAAACTCAGATGCTTCCTAGAGCAAAATATCTAGAGAAGATCAAAACATCATCTTTGTCATTCATGCACTTTTAAATGGTTTATTTGAGGATTTTCAAAAGCCTGTGCAAACTGAAGAATTCTTGATGTTTCATTAGTCCTTTGCTCTAGATGCCTAGATGTAATACTCTTAGATTCAGAAAATGTACCTCTGTTAGCCAGCTGTTTACCATCAGAGGGATGGAAGTTTACCCTAAATTACTGAGAGTTTGTATACAGAATATTAAATAAGCCAATCCTAGCATAGTATATAAACATAAGCGACTTTAAATGTCTATCATACCAATAAAACCATGTTGAGGTTATGTCTGAAATGACTAACACGTCTAATTCAGCAACTGTCTTTTTGAGGTGATGACACCTGTGCTCTGGAGAAGAGTCAAAATAATGAGTACAGAGGTGGTATCCTTGCACAGGGATTATCATTCTCTAAGAAAACTCTAAGGGGCTAATTAGAAAGTGGTGATAAATGATTTCAGATGTCAAAGCAGAATCTAGATCAGAAAGTAATTACTGAACAAACTCATTCTGGAGCCCTCTAAAGATGGTGTCCAAAATGCTGAACTGTTTGAATTAGGGGAGTATGATGATTGAAAAACAGCTTGAAGTTGGTGTGTTGTAGCTAAGTAATGAAATATGGAATACTTAAGTGACAGTGAGAGTGGTTCACATGTATTCCTGAATTTGGGTAACACTTTTATTCCTACTCCTAAATATTGAACAAGCATTGCTATCAAAACTTGTCTCTGTAAATTCAGAGCCAAAAAAAAGGACACTCAAGGCAAAAGTCAAAGGGCACTATTGATAAAGATAGCTGGAAAGGTAGTGAAAGTTAAAATAGTTGTTGTGCATGTTACTGCATCACTTGAAAGGGTCGGTTCTTCTGGTTCCCTTAAAATGGAAATATATAATTAGCACAATAATTATTTTTAAGATATACTAATTAATTGTAATGCATAGACTTAACTGTTTGTTCCCTGATAATCTTAATTGACTTAGTGTTTAAAGAGTAAGTTAAGGATACTACAAAAAGTATATTGTCCAGCCTCATGAACCATCATGAAGAGCTCCAGAAACAGTATTTTTGTGAAGCTGACTTTATTAGTAACAAATCTTAGAATCAGATGCATGATCTAGATAGAAAAGCAACTGTTATAATACTATGGTCCCCAGTGCTGGGAAGGACACAAACTTTAAGTCTTGCATTAGGGTCACATTCCTTCTCTTTTAAAAATTCTTAACTTTCTCCCAGATCTCATGCAAGCAAATGAATTAAACTTCTAAAGGCTGGAAAAATACAAAATTCCCCCCAAGGATGCAGAGAGGAAAAGAAAAAGAAGGGTTGAGGGGAGACACCTTGAAACCTAATGCAGAGAGTGATTTGCTAGGAGAAAAGAATGGCAAGTTTTGATCACAGGTAAGATAAGAAATACAAAGCAATAACCACATCTTAAGTGATCCCAGAGGGAAAGATTGGCTTCCAGTATAGAGGTACTGACTAGAACAGGTTTGCCTATAATAAGCAGATAGGGCATTGTTAGAGTATCTTGGCTATATGTTACTTTAATCATATCATTCACTGTTCCCCCTAATAAATTAAATTAATAATGGTTGGCTGACATAAGCCTTGCAGCCATAAAACTCAAGATCCTCCCTTAATAGGCAGATGAGGGACTTGCAAGCAGCATGCAGCTCATCTCTGTTTTTGACCTTGTGCCTAAACAGAGACCTGCTAAAAGGAGGAGGGGAGTAGGCACTTTAGGACACTAATTCAACTTAATGCTGAGTATGATTGAAGCTATCTCTGTAGGTAGTAAAGTATACACTCCATAAGGTCTAGGAATAATGACATGTTGTAAATTCATTTAATTTTAATTTTAAAAGCTTGCTCAAAGGTAGAATTACTAGAAGCACTTCAGCTTTAGTGTGGATCTTGGGGCTAGATTTTTTTTTTTCTTTAAACCGACAGCCTTACCAGGTAGCAGTTACTTAATTACAGCACTGGCTTTAAACATCCAATAACCTGGATACAGATTGTGTTACTATTGTGGGATCACTTGGAGCAGAAAGCATGTGAATCGCTTTAGTGGTTTGTCATTTTCCTTTGTAATAAGTTTGGTTAAAAAAAACAACAACTATTTTTTTTAAACATGTACTGTCCTGTGTACTTGTATCTCTATAGTGTGTAGTCTAAATTCTGCCCATACAATGGGTGTGCAGGGCAGTAGTAAATGAGCAGAAAAATGAAATGTGACCCATTGTCATAGCTGGTATGTGCTTGCAGCCCATGTAATTACCTATCTCTAGCCAGGCTGAAAAAACCTGTAACCTCAGAGTGAACTCTAGCCCCAGACCTCTACACTAAGATTAGAGAAATGGCATGCTCCAGCAGTCACTTAGAAGCAACACAACGTCAGAATATACTCTCATAGGCTGATTTCTTCCTGAAGGCATGGACATTGGTTCTTAGTTTATATTGGAAATGCAGTTTTCTACAGATTAATTGTCTTAAAATGGTTTCTCTAGGCTTTACAGGGCATTTTACTGCTATTTTTAAAAAACATAAAAGTACAATTTGCTATTAAAGGCAATTATGATCTCTGCTGTCTGATAACAGTCATTCTTAGAGCCCACTAGCACCTTAGATATTGCTAATAACGCTGCATTTCCACTAACAGAACTCTCACTCATCCCATTTCTGCTTTACTCCTGTCTTATGCAAGTCACACTACGCTGTTTTGATTCGGATACATTAAAATCTTTGCTAGTAACTTTGCTTTGGTTTTGGGGACGACCCTTGTGCATCTTCTTTGTCTACCAGACTCAAGTGGTCATTAACTTTGACTAGTGACAAAATCCATTTTCCCCTATAGGTGATTAAACCTTCCTATTTTTTGCAGTGTTTCTAAGCTAGCCTGCTCAGGAGTGAAGGGGTTAAGATGTAGCAGAACAACAATTCTGCTTTGGATTTTCTAATATTAGTAGATGTGCAAAAAGGCATGTTGTTGCATGACTCAGGCAGTGGCCTCACAACTATATAGAAAAACTTGTGTAGCCTTGGCCAAAAGGAGCAAAGTTGCCCTCCTTCCACCAGGGGCAGGTTTCTTGCTTCCTTCCCTGTGCCACCAATAGTGCTGGTGAGGCTATGAATCTGCTTTTATCAGTTCTTCTCTGCAATTCAGTTGGGTGTTTGCCCAAGAGAGGTGATGGGACCCTGCAGTTTCAGGGCATAGGGATTTTGTATGGCTCCTCCTGGGGTCTGCCTGCACTTTGACCTGATCTTCAGTGAGCCACCTTTGCTTGGACTTTCATATGAAATCAGGGAGAAGCAATTATCTGCTGATCTTCCATGGTTTTCTCTTCATGATAATGTTGTGAAGCAACATTGTGTTAATTTGTTGCAAGCAATAATAGAATGCCATGGGAAAGTATTTATTATTTACCTGATTTACTTCTGATTAGGCTTTTAATTAGAACAAAAATAGCTTCTGTAAGTGCTAAGAATATCTGCAAAAAAATGTTGCATGAATTTTCTTGCAGCCCTACACAAGAAGACCGTTTGCACTAAATCTGACGTACAGCTGTGATTACAGTTCGTTGTGAACTGTTTAAAAGAGTGAGCTATATAGTCCAAAGTTTTACTACTGATAAATACTGAAAGTAAAAATCATAGCAGAAAATTCATGGGCAAGTGATAGGTAACTGCACCTACTGCAGTGAGGAGTTGTGAGGGGATTAGATAACTCAGAGAACTAGTACTTAAGTGCTTAACCTGTTTCCTGACTAAAGATGAACTTATTCATACACTTTCCCTTTCTAAACATCCAAAGGGAGTGGTATGTCACGATGACTGTAGTTTTAATGGTGGCGTATAAACCTTTCTGTTAAGGAAGGACCAGGAGGCAGCTGCCTTTTAAACGTAGGAGACTCTGCAGTAAGGAAATGTATCTGAATGTAGTTCAATAGTTCTTTTACTTCTAGCACCAACCCCTGACACAAATGCACTGCAGGGAGGTAAAAGGGTACTACTTTTTAACAAAACAGATTCATTAAAGTATTGCTTTACACTCAGGTCTTGTTGTTATACTGATAGGTCTTTCCTTAATGTATTCCAAATGTAAGATAATTTTACATGCGTTAACAGTTATAGAATTTAAAAGCTGGTATAGAATAAGTTCTGTTAGTCTCCTAAATAAAAACACTGCATTTCCAATAGCTTGAAAGGTATTCAGTCCAATCTTGTATTTAAATGGGAGCTATGCTCCTGCTCTGATTCATTAGTCTGCCCCCAGCCAGGAAATAAGTGTATTGGCTGCTTCCTGGGGAAGGCAGTTCTCACCTGTGGAGATTCCTAAATGCCATAATTAATTGTGTGAGTATTATTGGAAAGATCTTTGAATATGGTTTGTTTCTTAAGCAGAAAATCCTTGTTTATTTGTTAAAAATTTGTATCTGTCCCTGTTATTGAGGCCTACCAAGAGTCAATATTGAGCAAGTCTTTTTTTGCTGCCCCACTCCTCTTTTGGTTTTTTTGGTCCTGTCTCAAGCCATGAAGAGTAAGTACACCTACACCATTCCACAGCATGTCTTTCATAGAAGTGACTCAGCAGGGATGTTCAATTCTTTCTGACCTCTGACAATCCCTTAAACTTGTGTAAAGGCAGAAAAATCTCCTAATATGAATGTTCTTGTGGTGGATTTTTATAGCTGCCACTCTACATGTTTCAAAATGGTAAGTTCAGTTCTTAATTCTAAGGAGAGGATCAAGTGACAAGAGAAGTGAACTCTGTACTTAACTCGCAGCTACCTTCTGGAATAGTTTTTCCACAGCTTGACACTTCCCTTATTGTAAAGTATATAATTCCCCATGCATTAGGCTCTTTTAATTTCAGAAGCCTGCCGGGATTGACGTTTCGTAAATCTATCTACATGTGTAATCCTTTCCTATTACTCAGATAAATACTTTGACTCTCCTGCTCCAAACCAGAGAACTAGAGAAAAATGGATCAGTTCTTTCACAGGGAAGGAAAAATTCTGTCTATAGCCAGAATCAGTCATCTCCCTCTAATCTTTTGAAACTGTATGACTGAGTAATAAGCATTTTTTTAGCAGAACTGAGATAGAATCGGGAAATTATTTCTTGAAAAAAACCCAACCTATAAAGTTGCAACCAGCTTAAGGGATTTTAGATCTGTAGTGCAATTTTAACATGCAGACATTCTGGTCTAGTCACCCCTTTGTTGCTACAGGATGTTAACAAGCTTTCACCAAAAATCTGACATCATTTCCATGTGCCTGGGCTTTTAAATTTGAACTTGAGTAGCTTTAGCGTAGCTAAGCACATACAAGTTGCAAACTGGTGCATCAGAGCTGTGTGGTAAGCAAAGTCCTTTCTGTCAGTGCTTAACAATTTGTGTTCATGTAAATATAAACTGAAAACTGTCCAACAGTGAGTTGGAGTACATCTATAAGACCATTTTGTTCATCCGTGCTTTATTTTTGCATAATTAAAAAAGTCAAATATTATAATAGCAATTGTAATACCATATATTCTAAAAATCCTATTTTTCTCAGTACTGCTTTCTACAGAGCACATGCTTACATGAACCCTACCCTAGGCTAAAAAAGGCAGAGACAAAGCAGACTACTCCCTCACCTTTATAACATGATCGCACAGTTAGAATTTGTCCTCGGATAACTTTTTTTTGTAGTAAGACTTAATAGAATAAAATCTGCAACTACTTAACATTATAGGCTTCTAATTCTTGGCTACAATGATATAAATAATAAAAAATAAACTGTCAATATGTACAAAGTTTGCTTCATTAGCCATGTTAGTTGTGATGTGGACATCAGAGGGACTAATTCCTACTTAAGGTTAGTGGGCTTCAAAAATAATTTTTTTGTTGGTGGGGTTTTTGTTTTAAGGCTTATATATCCATTTATGTCCAGATGGGGTTTATCCCAGGAACAGTTATTTATTTTATCATTTGCATAGTAGTAGGGGTGGGCAGCTAGACTCTGAACAAGCCTATATAGAAAAGAATTGGTGCCACAACTGAAGAAATTCCTAATCAGACCTGTCAATCTCATTTTTTAAGTGTTAGGTTCAGTTTGCCCATTTCTTCTTGCTCTGTGACACCAATACCTCATGTACTTGCAGTGTGACCTGTAGGATGTTAGTTGGGGAGAAGTACAAGAACGTTACAGGCCAGCTAAGTTAGAGCTTTCTAGAGAACACTGAAATGAAAAGGATCTCATTGCAGGACATGTTTGCTGGCAGCAGTCTGCCACCGCGGTACCTCCGCTGTCCTGTGACCTGGTTCAACTAGACGTGTCTGCTTCCAGTTGCTTTGCCTTAGATGGGAAGTCTTTTGTGTTGGAATTCAGGTATCCAGGGAAGGCAGCAAGGGCAGCACAAGGAATGATTGAGTTTTTGGGATGCTAATCTAACACTTATGACACTTAGATGTGAATCCTTGTGCTGTCTTCACTATAGCGAAGCTATTAAAAGTGTCTCTTGAGCCACTGGACTTCAGGCCGTTAATGTCTCTGTTCCTCTGCTTACAATATTAGTAATGCCTTACTTACACGGCTAGAGTGAAGGTGAGCAAATTAAATGAAGCGTGTGTTTGAGATGTGCTTATGAGGACCATGTAAGTATCATAAAAATGAGGATGACGTGCCAAACGTCTATGGAAAAAAGGAGCAATGTATTCCACAATTGCCAAGCGTCATATACACTTGAACTACACAGTCTTCCCAGCATTTGCTTATGTGCTGGTTTATATGAACACGCAACTCTGAAAATAGATTCCCGCGCCCCCCCCCGATTCCTGTTTTTACCTGTATTAACATTTTTGAAACAAAAGAAAAAAAAATGCTAGTAGTTTGAGGGGGGATGTAACTTTTTGCTAGAGGATGAAACACTCCATTTCGTCTTAGGAGATGTTATAAACCAAAGAAAAAATGAGATAAATGAAGATATAATTTTCTATTTACAGTGTACAACACTCTCACCAAAAGGTGCCGCTTCTGTAGTCAACCTCCTATGCTTCAAACTGACAGTCATGAGGATTACTGTAATGAAGGGGACCCTGAAGAGTATTAGAATGAAGCTTGAGCTAAAATATGCCTAAGCTTTATAGATCAGACCTAGCTCTTCAAATATCCTTTTGGAATGAGAAGAGCCCTGTAATATATAAAACATCAGCTTAAAAAAATCCCATCTGGGGAGAGAATACACTTGGATGTTTTGGTTTCGATTTTTGTAAGGCAAAATACTGTGGGCAAATATGGAATCTGAACCTGCTGGTCTGGGAGATAAAACTGCACTACTCTGTCAAAAATGAGTTTTGCTTTTTGTCTCCCCTCCCCCTGCCAGATTACACTTCATGAGATTCTGGTGAGAATGTTCTGCTGAAACTACTCTTGACTCATGAAATGGGAAGTAAAGGTTTCACAGTTAAGATGTAGCTTTATCACAAAATAAGTATTCAACTCAGTGTTGCAGATGTTTTTCCCTTGCAAGCAAGGGGTTAAACTTCATAGTAAGTTTGGCAGTGAATTTGGGCACTATAATCTAATGGGATTTCGTTTCATGTGCACAGTAAAGTAGGCTGTAAGTGGGTCTGAAGCAGCCTAGCTGATGGAAGACTTCTCTTCCTAAGATGGCACATTGCCACTGGTGCCAGATCCTCCTTAGTGCACTACAGGAGATGTGGCAGGTGCAATGTTCTCACCAAAGGCCTTGAATACCTTCTTTGGCTGAAAAAGGATGGGTATGTCCATGTTGTCAAGTCTTGCAATTTCTAGTGCGAGACCCATGACAGTTATGTTTTTTTTAAACTATAATTTATACAATATATAATTTTCTTTTTACCAGGTACTGAATTTCCTCTAAAGAACCACTACTGTCTGGAGCCATTTGTTTCTCTGTATATTTTATTTGCTATTAGCATTATCCAGTTGGCTGGCTCAGTCACAAAATAGGCAAGAAAACAGAGTAAAGCCAGGAAACCAAATTTGGCCAGTAGCCAAATTTGCAATACCCTGAATCCAATGTCTGCATCTTTTAGGAATGCCTTGAACTTGCATGGCATCAAAAGGTATATGCATGCTTTCTGAAAAATTATGCCCTTTT
>NW_009234098.1:0-2994 GCF_000690835.1 Fulmarus glacialis | reverse complement strand
TCCTTGAGTACTACTTCAGATATCATTGCACTTTAAAAACAAAAACATACACCCCCTCCCCAAAACCAACTAGCCAAAAAAACCCCCCAACATTTCCTGCCTTTTTTGCTACTTTAGGCATATTCATACGGAGTGTTTTCTCCAATAATAGCTACAGTTGTCAGTATTTTCCAGGGTAGAGAGGTAAAACTGTAAAAATTGCCACTAGCTTTACTACGGCAGGCAAATTTCAGCTTACTATCTCTCCGGCTGTCTCTAATACTAGCTGCTGATAGTTGAATTTCTACTTGTGGTAGTTTGAGTAGTTTTGCTTTTTATTGAAACAATGAGGCCCTAGATTATGGTATGTTTGAATAAACCTCTATCCAAACATAGAAAACATAATCCTATGCTCATTTTCACGTCCTATTCTATATTGAACACAAGGTTAACATAACTTTCCTTGTTGCTAACTATTGGGCAGAGAGGGAGAATACTGAACAACATGGTTGGTAACTGTTGTGGTTTAACCTGGCAGGCAGCCAAATACCATGCTGCCACTTGCTCACTCCCCGCCTCCCCCCCCAGTGGGACGGGGAGAGAATTGGAAGGGTAAGAGTGAGAACAACTCGTGGGTTGAGATGAAGACAGTTTAATAGAACAGAAAAGGGAAAATAATAAAAATAATGATAGAATATACAAAATGAGTGAGGCACAATTGCTCACCACCTGCCCTGACCAATAACCAAGTAGCAATCGCTACTTCCTGGAACATGCCTATCATTCATATACTGAGCATGACGTCACATGGTATGGAATATCTCATTGGCCAGCTGGGCTAGCTGTTCTAGCTATGTTCCCTCCCATCTTGTGCACCTGGCAGAGCATGGAAGCTGTCCTTAACTAGCAGGGTACTTAGCAACAACTGAAAACATCAGTGTGTTATCAACATTCTTCTCAAACTAAATCCAAAATACAGCACTAGGAAGAAATTCAACTCTATCCCAGCCAGAACCAGGACAGTCTGATGTTCTGGACAGTCATAACTTCTAATATGTGTATCTGTACACTTTTAGCTTGAAGATGTGCTAACATTTTTTCAAGGAGTGTTTTTTGTATGTGTCCATAGATAACGTGATAGTGAAGAGCTCTACCTATTTGCTGATGTATTGGATTTGAGCCTTATGATGTCCCTATGTATTTTCTGGGGAATTCTGCTGAGCAGAGGAGTGTGATCTTTACCTGGATCACTCCTTTCAGAGGACACACAAACCCTGTTGCATGGAAAACATGAAGAAAATATGAAGAAAAAGGAGTTGGCATGGTTGAGAAGAGGAGAACTTGAGTAAAACTTGAGATAAAGGTGTTATGTGAGAAAGCTTGGTATAGGGAAAGGTGAGAAAATAAATTGAAATGGGAAGAGGAAGAAAATAGAAGAGTTGAGATCAGAGTACCAAAAGGACAAAGAGGATAGAGCGGGAAAAAAAGATATGGTAGAGAGTGAACATCTAAAAGACCAAAATATCATGTTTGTGCCCAGCACTACTATTCACAGCCCTGGACAGAGAGCAGGGCAGCAGTGTGGTGATGTGAATTCGGTTGCAGTATTTAAACAGTTGAGCCGTCTATTTCTCTGGTACAGAAACTGATCGCCCCATATGCAATTTTCTAAAATTTGCATACCAGTAGTCTTAAAACATATTAAGCAGAAAGAACAGGTTTTAGAACTCACACTTGAATGGAGTGTTATTGTTCCAGTTCATAATCTTAAAAGTTGTTTTCCAAGCATACTTTGGAGAAGCAGAGAGCCATGCAAACTATATACAAGTCTTCATATTTGTAAAAGATTTGTTGTTGTTGTTTTCTTAGAATACTGACTTCTTGCTTCATTCCTATTCTGTTTACTCTTGCATTTCAGAAAAGCAGCTGCTTGAGCATGTCTTCTCAAGCTGCTTAGTTTGATTCCTGACTCTTTAGAAGTTGCTTCTGTTCTTTAAAATGAGCTCCTTTGACACACATAAAAGCATTCATCAGTGTTCAGTAAGCGTCGCTGTTGTAACAGAAAAGTAAAAATAAACAGTTCATTTGTGGTTTTAAGACCGTACTCTGAGATATTAATCTGTAGCAACGGAATATGAATTTGATTAAAATCAACTATTCTAACACACTATTTCTATCTGGAAACAATCTGTCATTATTAAATCGATTTCTATGAACTGTTATTTACTGTTAAAATGAACATTTTTAACAATTACATTTACAGTGCAAATCACAAATGTGATTTATGGCTTAAATGGTTTTTACTGAAGTTGATGGTGCACCTTTGCTGCCAACTACCCAACTGCAAATTTACAGGATTTCAAATTTATTTTTCATATAGCACCTCAGCACTGACAGAAGGAAGCTCAGCCACAAACAAACAAAATGGGCAGATCTTGGGACAAAGACTGAGTGTTTTCTGCCATGAGAAATCTGGAGGCAGCTCACTAATTGAAAGCTGTAATTATTTCAGCCTGCTAGTTGCCTTTGATGTTACCTGCAAGGTGATTTCCCTGCTAGACTATGGACATCTTGTAGCAGTGAGGGCTCAAAAAAGGAGCATGTTCCATAACCACTCTCTTCTCATAAGCAGACTATTGAATGAGTAAGAACATAGTATTGGGAAGGATTTTCTGATTGCCCCACCAGCTGGCTGCCTAGTAATTTCAAGCAGTTCTACAGTGGACAGTTAGTTGAGAGGAATCCATAGAACATCTTCTGCATGCATATATACATATATATGTATATATATGTATGTAAAATACACAGTTTCCATATGACACAACATTACTAAATTATTTTATAAAGACTTTAACTAGGTATCTGTGTATATAAGACATAGAACACCACCAGGATAGATCAGTGACCCTGTAGTGACAATGGATATGCTAATGAACTTACTAGATGATTTTCTGAATTGTAGCTCTACAAAAGTACGAACAAGCAAAAAAAAAACCCCAAACCCCAACCCCCCCC
>NW_009234097.1:14677-18252 GCF_000690835.1 Fulmarus glacialis | reverse complement strand
TTGGGAGGGTGCCGAGGGGGATGTCGAGGGGGAGAGCATGGAGCCGCTGCTGGGGGAGCTGGGGGGGCTCAGCCTCGCCGGCTCCCTGGGGAGCAGCACAAGCAGAAGCTGCCTGTCGTTGAGCACCAGTGACACGGAGCTGGCGGTGGCCGCTGATGTGGTGGACAGTCCTGGCCGCAGACCCGGCCGGGAGCACGCCACCAGCCCGGCAGCGTGCAGGCAGCGGGGTGGTCAGCGAGGAGAGGACAGCCGTGCCAGAAGCTTTCGGTGACAAAGCTCTGGAGACGTAAGCATTGGGGTGGGGGGTGACATGGGGCCAAAGGCCTGAGTTGCTTCGGTGTCCCCATCGAGGGAGCATGTCCTCATTGACATGGATGCCCTG
The DNA here is from genome assembly GCF_000690835.1 of Fulmarus glacialis. Lineage (NCBI taxonomy): Eukaryota > Metazoa > Chordata > Aves > Procellariiformes > Procellariidae > Fulmarus > Fulmarus glacialis. The sequence goes on along the minus strand of NW_009234097.1, from coordinate 17,870 downwards.
GAGGGATAGGGAGAAGCCCGCTTGGCTGCATCAGTCTTGTCAGATCCCAAGCAGCCAGTGTTTTGCAGAAGGCTGCTCGTTTGGACTTTATAAACAGCTGCTCATCTGGATTTTATAAAACCCAGTTTTCCCCTTACTTCCTTAAAACATTGAAATGAGCCCAGTGTTTCCAGTAAAGCTTCAGTTGGCTTCCAGAAACCACACAGCTTCAGGGCATCCTGCATCCACAGCAGGCTGGCTCCGTTCCCACTGCTGCCTGTGCCGCTCTTACCTCCCCAGAGGTCCCCAGGTGGCTCTGGATGGACTGTGGCACCCATCAGAAACCCGAATTACAGCCTTTTGCTGTCCTTGGCCTCACTAGGCTGCTGACAAGAGAAGCAACCAGATCCGGCTGCATTGGTGTTGCTGCTGGAGGGTCAGAAATTGCCATGCTGGTCCTGCTGGCCTTTGTTTGAATACATGTAACTGTGCTTTGCCTCCAGGGATGGGCGCCTTCAAGGTCTGGGTGCTGATGGTGGAGATGTTACCTGCGGTGCAAGCTCCGTGCTGATGTTTTCTGCGGACTTTGATGCTGAATGGGAGAAAGAGCAGCTCTCAAAAGGTGAGAGGACGGCTCAGAGGGAAAGGAGATCCCCCGCCTCATCCCTGAGGACTCGAGGGCTGCCTGGGGCAGCTGGTTGGTGGGAGAAATCCTGAGGAATGACTGGTAGCCCTTCCCCCAGTCTGTGTGCTGCTTTTTGGGTATGAGCCTTGGGGCTAGTACTGCACGCTGTCTGATGGCTAAATGTTGGCATCAAAGCTGCGTGTTGGAGAAGACCAACCGGGGGATTGCCGAGGCAGTCAGACCACTGGGGAGGGTACCCAAGGGCCAGGGCAGAGAACACTGAAAATTGCCCAGGGGATGCGAGGGGCTGGGGCACTTCTGCGGGTTGCCCATGGAATTCAATGCCCAGCGTGCCTGGCAATAAGTCCATTTGCTTTGCTGATACTAGGGGATCTGGACGGCACGATATCCTCTTTCAGACACTCCACTGGGGCATGTTTGATTGCTGTGCCAAGGACCACGTGCAGGAAGGGAGGTGACAGCTCTGCGGAGTCACTGTTTTCTTGGGCTTGTTTTAAACAGCAGATGAGGGTGCAGGATCCTTGAAAGCAGAGCTGTCCCGGTGGAACAGGCTCTTCAACATGAACAGATATCAACAGACTTCACATAAGGTTGGTGAAAGGACATGGAGCACGGGGCTAGGGCGGTGAGCACTCCTGAGAAGGACCTATGTGCAGGCAGATCTAAGTGCCCTTAGGCCTTGGAAAAGGCATAGGGATAGATTAGCATAGAGGATGCTAAAACTCCTCCCTGGCACTGCCAAGGCACCATCACATAAGAGGCTGTGGGCTTTCAGGGGTGTCTTTGAAGTTCTTCTGTACCTCCATGGTCCTTTCCAGCTGAGCAAGGAATGGTCTCAGGATGCTGCTGGTCAGTGATGGGCAATACATGGTATTGGGATGTTTGCTGAGATGGGGTGGATGGGAGTGACATAGGGATAGTGGCAAGAGCCAGGTCTTTGGGATTCCCTTCCTGGTCTTTTTACAGACCCCCACTGTGACTATGATTGTTTAACTGGGGTAACTGGTTACCCAGCAGCCCTGGAACAAGCTGTATGTGCAAAATTATCTTGCCATCCCTAACAATCCCGTTGTAATAGCTCCTGGATCTCTCTAACACATTGATCCAAAGTAGAACAAGAGATGCCCCTGCAGACTAGGTCTTCATCTGAGATGAGGGTCAGGCCAGGGGTGCTGGTGATTTCCCCAAGACAGTGTGAGCAAGCCCAGAGGAGGCCACGGATGGAGCAGGATGGGCAACTCCAATCCAGACAACATAAACAGGGCAGGTTTGCAGCAGAGAAACAAATCTGCAGCAGAGCAGAGACTCCAGCTGCTTGGTCAGGGCTCTGAGAGGCGCTGAAAAAGATGCAGGACCTGGTAGAGCTGCAGGAAGTAGCTGGGGTGGTGGACAGGTTGGTGGTTTAATAAAGCCGTTCTGCCGGAGCGTGGGTGTGGGGTGCGAATGGTGCAGCATGTAGATAGAAGACAAATTAGGCCCCTCTCTGCTGGATGGTGCAGCGCATTAAATCAGCTCTTTGAGAAATGGTCAATATTTTGTTCCAGACAGTGAAGAGGGACTCCAGGGAAGTGCTTTCACAATAGCCTTGGGGAGCTGTCTGAAGCTGTTAAAAAGTTGGTTTTTTAATAGATTTCCTTTCTATATGGCATAACCATGCTACAGATCCTGCCACTGCCTGGCAAAATATGGGAGACGAGCCAAATTAACAGTTAGGGCATGGGAGCCTGGAGACCACGTTTGCTGGGTTTTGTTGCTTGCTCCCTATGTGACCTGCGGCCAACCTTTTCCCCTGCTTGCCTCAGTTTCCCATCTGGAGACATCTACTCAATTGCATGAAGCGCTCTGAGATTTCTGGATGATAAATTGGCATGGCAGGGGTGGGGTGGGGGAAGAAGAGATAGAGGTTTTTTTCAAGATCAGCTACTGGAATTAACATTACATCAGAATCAAGCTGTTGTACAGAGTCATTTTGTCAACTCTGACATCATCTTTTTCTTTTTTTTTTTTCTGCTGCAGCCTCATGCCCCGGCAAGCTTGATGGAGCTGGAAAGCAAAGAGGAGCCTCTTTTGAATGCGGCTGCTAATAGACCTGCAACAGCGGTTCTCCCCCTCCTGCCTGCAAAACCCTCTGATCTGGTCCTGGTCGAGAGGTGAGCTCCTCCACTCTCCCCTGCCAAGGGTGGGAGCAGAACCCCCGCTCTGGCTCCCCCCAGCCCTTCAGCAGAGCTGCGGGAACCTGCTGGGGAGAGAAATTTCCTCGGAGCACCAGATGGCACTCTCCGACTTCCAACCGAGCTGAGCCGAGCTGGGCTAACCCAGCTGGGTGACACAGACACCCGTGGGTGTGTGCGGGGCCACCCTGGCTCCCTGCCCTGCGCCTGGCTCCAGGCTGCGGGGAGCAGGGGACGGTGGGGACAGGAAGATGGGGTGCCTCGGGGGACCATCTCTGCATGGCCCCAAGAGGTTTTCCATCGATCTACGGGTTTGGTCACCCCACGCAGCATGGGTGTCGCAGGAGTGGGCAGGCTCGCCTCCTGCAAACCCTTGGCAAATCCAGGGCTCCAACCC
>NW_009234097.1:12638-14630 GCF_000690835.1 Fulmarus glacialis | reverse complement strand
CCCAGCCGCGGTGCCAGCAGTGCGCGCACGCCGTCCACAGCTTGGTCCGGCTCGCCGCAGCGTTGCTTAACTGTCCAGAGGATGTGACTAAGGGAAAGTTGCTCTCTGCTCCCCTTGCTGCTCTGGAGCGGGGCCGCCCCGCTGCTCCCCGGCAGGAGGGAGCTGGTCCAGCTCGCCTGGCTCCGCAGCACCCAGCTCAGCGGGGTGTGACGGCTCTCCAGGGATGCTGTGGTACAGAGAGCAATTGCAACTGTGAAAAGGAACAGCAAAACCCCTGTTGTACATCAGGTTTTATCCACAGAGTTTCCTCCTGGTTCCCTCTGGGGTTGCTGGGGGAGGCAAGGCGCCTTTCCCAGTCGGGCAGGGTGGGAGGATGAGATGGTGGCAGTGCCAAGCGCCCGGGGGCCGAGGTTGGAGCTGCGATGCCCCAGCTCCCCGCGGAGCACAGCCGCCGTGCCAAGACCACGGGTGTTTCCACGCCGATTTTATCACGGCTCTGCTGTCTCTGGGCTCCGGATGAAGAAAGAATATAAGGCTTCAGGCAAAGCGCTTCTCACATGCACCAGATTTATCAAATTGATTAAAAAAACACAACAGATCCAGGCCTTGTTCCTATAATAGCTATTGGAGCATGTTGGACGTTAATCAAACCGTCTGTTTGCCGTGTCCAGACAAGCCAGCATAAGCCAGCTTGTGTTTTTCAGGCATTGGAAGAGCTGTCAAGCTATAATCTGTTTAAGACAAAATAACTTATAAATACACCTTCTGATAGTCTGTTGCATAAATATGGGAAGAGAGGGGGGGTTTCTGCGACCGCAAGTATCTATCAGAGGGCTGATAAATCTGGGGGGGAGCTGAGTGTCATCGTATGGGCTCCCAGCAAGAGGGGAGGGAAGGGACTCCCAGACCCTTCCTCCTTTTCACCTTTGTCCCCAGCACAGAATTCTTCTATCCAGACCATTCCCTCCAACTTTGCCCGTTGGATTTGAAATATTTCAAAAAACAGAGCTCCCATCCCTTCCCTCCATGGCACACCATGGTCTCCTGGGTATTTTTCCTAATCAGGTAAGAAAGCTAACCCATCATATCTGGGGCGTGAGTCCTGAAGCACGGGGCTCCTGCGAGCACCCTGAGAAGACTCTCAGATCCTTGGCACGTCAGCACAGAGGGTGCTCAAGCGTGGCGGCGGACCTCTCTGCAGGCAAGAAGCTTGGGACAATCTGCTTATAAGGTGCTGTAGGTCTGTGAAGATGTGGCCGAGCAGTCAGCGTCTGGGGTCAATTCCTGGCTGTGAGGACACGTTGAGAGTGTTATTCCAATTTGCTGTAGTACTCAGGGTGTCTGCCTCCCTGACGTATTTCTTCCTCTAACCAAGGTTTTCTGAAGACAGAGCGGGAAAAACCATTGGCTGCTTTGGGAGAAGCTGGGTACAGCTGGGAGCGAGTGGAGCAGGAACCCCTGGAAAAGGCTAAGGTCAGTCTAGAAGAGAAAAACGCCATCCGTGCAGTGACATGGGACGTCCTCTTCATGCCGTGTACCACCACGGTGCTCTGTGGCCACAGCTGTATTTCTGTCTCCTCCACCAAGCCATTGTGGGACCAGGGGCAAGGCACTTGGGCTAGTATGCTTAAAAATTGCATAGTGTCAGGTCCATAAATCCATTTTAGAAAAGCTGGTGGCTTCTGCAGAAAAAAATCAGCATGTTTTAGTGAGGTTATTTATTAAATGAGCCCAGTTTTAAGTCTCCCCTTTGAGAAGACTGGCTCTGCACTCCCTGCCTCAGTTTCCCCTTTTCATACCAGAGATTGCATACCAACTCCTCCCCTCCAAAGCACCTCCTGGATAAGTGCCATATTTCCAAATGCCTCTGAAATCAGGGCTGACAAGGGCAGTATGAGACAACTGGCTACAGAAACCCTCTGTCCCCGCGTGGAGGAAACACGTGGAGTTTCCAAGCCTGGCTCTGCGAAGGCAGATCTGCACATTGCTTAT
>NW_009234097.1:11861-12547 GCF_000690835.1 Fulmarus glacialis | reverse complement strand
GTGAGCCGAGGGCAGCTGCCCGCCAGCACGCTCCTCCTGAAGGCAGGGACAGCCCGGGAGAGAGGAAAAAGCGACTTCCTCCGCTCCAGGCACAGGAAGAGCACGTCTGGGAGGTGGGAAGAGGGGTGCTGGGGGGGTCTGCCTGCCCTCGCTGCCCACCGGGCACGTGTGTGTTGGGGTCACTTCGCAGCATCCCGTCTTCTCCCTCGTGCAAAGACCAGATGTGTTGAGTAGCTGCAACAGGGGGGTTGGGAAACTTCAAAATACCGTTGGAAAATGGAGCATGGAGGCAGTTTCTTTGTCTCACGCCGTGCGGCCCAGGAGTTTTACCAGGTTGTTTGCTTGCTTAATTTTTTTTTTCTTCCATGCTCAGCTCTCTCTGCAGCCACCTCGCTCTGCAGTGTGTGGGCAGGCGCAGGCTTTGAGCATTTAGGAAAGCACCCAGAGTTTAATAGGGATGCTTCTGTCTGAACCCATCTGCCATGAGCTCCAGGGTGCGGGTCTGATCCCGAGAGCCCGCACAGTAGCTCCTTTCAGCCTCTGAGGGGGTGTCTGCAAACAGATGCCAATTCATAAGCATGGTCTTTGCAGGCAGATAAAGGCAGGGGCATGCCTGGCACGGCTCCCGGAGCCACAGTCGGCAGGGAGTCGCTGGTGTCCGGCTTCTCCGAGGCAGTAAATGGGGC
>NW_009234097.1:11351-11844 GCF_000690835.1 Fulmarus glacialis | reverse complement strand
GCGGGGAGCCAGTGGGGTGTTGGAACAGCCTTGCTTCATGCTAATGATTGCAACGTGCCAGCATGGGTCCAGCTCTCATAGCGAGTGACGCTGGAGGTGCCCGGAGCCCTGTGCCCCAGGGCCCTGGGCTGCCCAGTGGCTGCAGGCAGTGGAAGGGAAGAGCCCGTTTTGGGGTGCAGGGCAGCCCCAGGAGCCCCATCAGGCGGAGGGAGCGGGGAGCAGGGCTGGTGGGAGGCAGTGCCGCGCTGCGTCGGCCGCTGCAGTCCCTGAGGTCATCCTTTTCCCTCCCTAGATCCAGCTCCTGGGAGAGGTGGGGAGCAGCCCCCGCTGGACCCCCCCGCATCAGCAGCCCTCCCGGCGGAGAGATCGACGCTTCCTCTTTGCTCCCCACCTGGTATCAGCCAGGCTTTGGTCTGTCCCAAAGAGCTCCCAGCCTTTTTCCTCTCCTCTTCTTTCCCCTACATTTCTCTTTAATGAACGTACCGCGTTTCGC
>NW_009234097.1:6834-11294 GCF_000690835.1 Fulmarus glacialis | reverse complement strand
CCCCACTGGCTGGCACGGCCTGGCTTTGGTTTGAATTTTTTTTTTTTTTTCTTCAGATTAAGCATTTAGTGTGAATAAATAGTTCTTACTTCTCCCTCTGATTATTCACTTTCCCTTATTAAATAGTGCTGTGTTGAATTACTTTTTCTCCTTTCCCAGCCCTTCCACCCTCCAGCTTTTTCATGTTTTCCACATTAGTTATTCTCTGTGGCTTTTAAGGTTTTTATTTATTAATTTGGGGGTAAGAAGAGACAGGTCTCTGCCTCTGTTCCTCACCTACCGCAAAAGGAGCGGTGAGATCACCTGGGCCAGTGGTGGTTTCCATCCCCTGGGGCTGAAAGACAAAGCTGACCTCTTATAGGGGTATCAGAGAGGGGTCAGGGGGTCCTGTCCCCATGGGGTAGAGAAATGCCCCCCTGCCCCTTCGTTTTCCCTTGGGTGCCTGGGAGGAGATGTCCTATCCCCGCATCCTCACCTCGACCCATCCCCTGCCTCTGCTCCGAGCCGCTGGCCAGCGCCGGGCACTTGAACCACTGACCTCGGCAGCAGTTCCCAGCCCCGAGCGGCTCATTCACGGCCGAGCCGGAGGAGCTGCTGGCAGCCCGGCTCCTGCTAATCTGGGAATTGTATGCCAGGAAGCACACACCCAGCCGACCTGCCCGAGACAAAGCCTGCAGTGTACGCACCAGCTCTCCCCAGGCGTTCCTCTGCACGGCTCGGGGCTATTTCTGAGCGGTCCCCAGTGCGTGAGGCCTCGCTGGTTCCCTCCCCGGACTTTCCCAAGGGTCGGGCACCTGCTTTGGCTGCGGTGCCAGAGCTCGGTCCTCCCGTGATAGGACGGGGCTCCTGGCCTGCCACGGCATGAGGTGCTCTCACAGCCATCTTGTGCTCCCACTGGTCTCTGGGGCACATCATAAAATGGGGCTGTAGCATCTAAACTCTGCTGGCTAACCTGAAACCATGGCTGTGAAAGAGGTAACTCCCTCCCTGATCGTCTCTGTGGTGTTTACTCTGGACCCTATCAATGGCAAATTAACCACAGCCACCGTTGCTTTCTTGCTAGATTGGTTTAACAGATCTGTCCTGGCAATAGACCCTTCCCATGTTGCCTTCCTGGGTACCAAAACTCTGTCCTTGACACATCCTTAGAAGCTTTGAGCTCCAAATAGACTTGACTTCTGTGTAAAACCATCTGAGATTTCCCGAAGAAAAGCGCTATATAAAATGCAGGTATTATTAGCAATCTCCCTCTGCCAGGTTATAAGTCAAACACCAGCGCAAGGAGGTGTGAGGAGGAAGGGTTTGCCTTGGCTGAGTCATTTCATAGCAGCTTGTTTCAGGGTTATGTGCACCTCTCTGGGAAGCAGCTGGTGTCGTCTGCTAAATTAGGTCTGGCAGAGGCAGCAAGTCATTTCCACAGCATCCGAGCATCCCTGGTCAGCGTGGTCCTTGTCCCTGTGCTGTTCCCACTGCGTAGGTGGGAAGTGGAGCTGCCTACGCTGAGCTGTCCTTGGCGATGTTCGGGGCTGGTGGAAATGAGCTCGGTGAGTTACTCTGCTCGACCCTTTGAGGGCAGAGTTGGGCCCGTTGCCTTGACAAGAAGCTGCACGTTCACGTGATGCTCCCACATCCTGCTTGATGTATTTTAAGAAGGTTGTTTACAAACACCGATGTGGTGCTAGAGCAAGCGAGGCTGCTCACAAACCGTGTGAGATAGAAAAGTCTCTGCAAACCTCGTTGTCTTCCCATGCGCTGATAGAAGATGATGATCCCGTGCTGGAGTGCTCCAACTGCTGCGGCTGTTCCAGCTGCGGAGATGGATGTGCCGGTGGGACCGCTCTGGCACTGGGAGGCTCAATCCAATTCCCTGCATCGTCCTGCGCTTCGGCACAACCTTGTCCTGAGATGCATGGTGTTGCTCTGCTTATTCTGCATCCTCAGTAGCACCACGAAGCCCAGCCGTGGACTCCTTTGTGCCAGATGCTGCACCAACACAGAGTAAAATAGATGGCTGGTGCCTGAAATAATTTTCAGTCTGAGATTTCCAGGTCTCACAAAGCTGTTGTAAAGTTGCATTACAAATGTGAGACACTCAGATATTACAATGATATGAGCCAACATAATAGAATATTTTAAATGAAATATTCATCTGGATCCTCAGCCTGTGAAAAGGATAGAGCTCTGCTGGCTTCTGTGGACTCACACTAATTTATTTTTTATTACGACCCATTTGTATTATGATGGCGGCTGGGAGGTTCTAGGAGATCGCCTCCAGCCTAAGATCCCATTATTTCAGGTGCTCTCAAATCACAGAACAGCTCGACAGTCTGTGCCCCAAATTTGAAACCGCTGAGGATGTAGCCTGGTATTATTTTAAAAAACAAACCTGTTCTCTAACACACACAGCACTTCCTCCGCGCAGGGCGTCTGCACGGGCACGGACCCTTCCCCGGCAATTCAGACGGGCCTCAGAAGCCCTGTCTCTCTGCTGATGGTATCGCGCTGGCTGAGAAAGAGATTGTCATTTAATCAACAAAGAGCGCTTACAGCCCTGGACCAAACGGGAGAAATATTTGCCAAACAAAGGCTCTATTTTCAAGGAAATCCTCCGACTTCTGCATCGAGTGAGAGAAATGATTCAAGCTCTGGAGGCAAGCAGCCGAGACGGTCATGGGTAGGAAATTCCCATGTCATGGGCTGAGCGGTTCTCCTGCCTCGTGCACAACGGGAGCAAGGGCTACTTTACAAGCAGATGTAATTCCTGCTTTACCTTCAGGAATGATTCAAATCCCTTTGTGGATGTAGGCTACAGATACACCTATTTTCTGTTTGCACCCATCCATAGCCCTCCGGGCTTGTGCAATGGGGCGAAACAGCAGAGACGCAGGGAAACCCCGGCACGCTGCCGGCAGAGCCCCAGAGATGCTCCTAGCTGGGACAAGGAACAACAACCCATGGCCCGACCTCACCAGAGAAATCCAACGCAGCATTTCCAGCAAGCGTGTCCTGCGTGGGGCTGGGGCCAGCCACCGCGACGCAGCTGCGCGCTGCTCACACCTCCCTGCCAGCAGCGTCGGGGCATTTTGCTCACCAGAGCCATGATTTTGATCAAAGGAAACGTTAGTCATTGGAGACTAGAGCCTTTGGTGTTAAAATTAAATGCTAGATGTTAAGCTGGCATCCATGATAAAGAAAACTCCGCTTTACCGGCGCGAACATGCTTTGTGTCCCAATTTAAAAGTCCAACGAGGCAATTGCGTCCTGCCTCTGTGCGGGCTATTCATTAGCTGCGCTGAACTAGCCTTGCTCCTGGGCCAGCCCGGGTGGGTTTTCAAGCCATCAGCTGCCTTTCCGCAGCCCCGGCCGAGATGCTGATGCCTTCAAAAATCGTGGCCCAGCTGCTGCTCTGAATCAGGCAGGAAGAAGCTGCGTCTGCCGCAGCATATAAAAGAGCTTTTGGGTCTGTTGGTGGTATATAAAACGCAATATAATGTTACCTATAATTTTTAAAGCCAGCTCCGGTCCTGCAAATAAAATACCTCTATGGTTCCTTTTTTCTTTTCTTTAACAGCTATAAACTCTGCCCAACTGTTCCTCTTCCCTCTCAGCTTGTGACTGTCTTGGTTTATGGCATCGTCACAACCTCCTGATTGATTTACACGTAAAGTCAGTAAACAGTCGCTCCCACCCTCTCCAGTCCCTTATCCCACAGCTCCGTGGCTGCTGGGTGACTCAGCAGCGTGGAACACAAGCATGACTAACTCTTCCCTCGACAACCAACAGGGATTTTGGGTCTTTGTTCAATGCATTCCTCTGTGCTGGTGGAAGCTGCCTAACGAACCGCCCTGGCACAGCAGCGTGACTCATCCCGAGGAGGTGCGCGCCGACCTCCGGGACGTGAGGATGTCCGGATCCTCCACTGCCGCTTCTGCACGTATCCTGCTGCGGGAGCTTGGGCTGGACCGGTGCACGGGGCCGTGCCGGGCAGAGCAGCCAGCTTTCTCCTGCCCTCGCCGAGCCCGGCGTTCCCTTGATCCCACCCAGCAAGTGTTATTCTCAGAACTGGATGTGGCCGGTCCCTTGGAATCAGACCTCAGGCTGGTTATTATTAATCCTCCTGGTGCTGTTTGGGCTGTTTCCTCCACCGCAGCTTTTGGACCCGCTGCGGGGGTTTGTCAGCCGCAAAGCTGATTGCTGCTGGGGTTCGCATCCCGCCGCTCCTCACCCTCCAGCACGATGAGATGGGTTTGGGAGCAAGGATGTCCCTCACCTGGGACATCCCTGTGAGGGTGGAAATGTGTCCGATGAGGCACCGTTACCGCACACCCCTTCTTTCCTTTCTCTCTTTGCTGAGCAAATTTTAAGCAGGAAGAAGCCGAGAGCCCAATTCTTTGGTCCAGAAACACCCAAGTGTGGGGGGGGAGGTGAGCCCACCCCAGCCCTTTAATTGCAGAGGTGGG
>NW_009234097.1:6365-6622 GCF_000690835.1 Fulmarus glacialis | reverse complement strand
CAGGCAGCCTGGGGGCACAGCTCCCCCTGTGCCAGGCTTGCACCCCCACCCTGTGCGGGGCTTGTCTGAGAGCAGAGGGAGCACAGAGCTCCCCTGGGATGAAAGCAAAAATGTGTTTTGCAGTCTGGGCTGGTAACTTGTGTGCTGGCTGCCTCTGGGGGTGTCCCTGTATGCCCAGCCCTGGCAGCTGATCCTGGCCCGGGCTCCTACTGCAGGTCTTAGGCGGCCCTGGGCTAGGTTTGGCGCTTGCCCTAGGC
>NW_009234097.1:4438-5841 GCF_000690835.1 Fulmarus glacialis | reverse complement strand
CAGGCAGGGCTGCCTGCACCCTCCTGTTCTCAGCACGCCCTCGCCGGAGGGGAGCAGCGTCCGCTTGTCCCCCCCATCCCTCGGGGACGTGACCGGTGTGACGGAGGTGGTGGCCTGGCCCAGACGGGGAGGCAGCTGGTCCTGGCCCTGCGCCACCTGGTAAACCAGTAAAGCATGTGGTTATCTCAGCGAAGACTGTAATTAGGCTGATTGGCACTAACTTGTCTCAAAAAGCCGGGGAGGAGGGAAGAACCTCAGATCAGCCATTTTATATGAAACTTTACAGGGAGAAATGGAGGCCAGGGCAGGACAGGTCTGTGGTGGGAAGCCAGCTCCTCTGCGCTCTGTCCCTTCTCCTCTCCATGACGTGCCCACATGTCCCTGCGCCCTTCAGACCAGACCCACCCCAAGAGGAGCTGGACTGGGTGCAGTAGTGCACCCTGTTTAAAACCAGCCCGGCAGAGCATCCCCGTCCCCAGCTGGGATGCGGTGGGACGGAGCTGGAGCCCTGCCCCCGGCAGCGCGCGGAGGTGGGCACCGTGCCCGTCCCGGGCTGTAGCTGGAGAGCATTTCCCGTCCTCTCTCCGATAAGATGTGTTGTTCATTCATCGCTGCGTGTTGACCGCGAGCCAGGCAAGAGGGCCTGCGTAGTCCACTTGGAGGCAGAGGAAATGCTGCTTGATGTGGTAATCCATCTCCAAAAGAGCTATTGAAAGAAGAGGCTGTGTCGCTGGCTCCTCCGTGCTGGAGCGTGGTTTGCAGTGGATCCCTCTGGATTTCTTCAGGGGCTGTGACACGCTGGTGTGATCTGATTCCAGCAGTGCTCGGGTTGCTCTGGAGCTGCTGGCTGCTCTCGAAAATCTGCCCATTGAGAGGGCTTGGAGCAAGAAGGGCTTGGGGAAATAACAGGAGGCTTTGCCCGGGATGTAAATTAGTGTGTGCCCTTGGAGATGAGCCAGCAAAGCCATTAGTGATGCTCTCACATGGGCATGACTGTAGTGGGCAACAAATCAGCTGATATGGAGCAAAACAGTTGTGCAACTCTGGAAGAGTTTGCATGGTCGCTGTAGACAGGCGCAGGGCAGCGGTCGGCCAGCCGAGCCAGGGAGGGTTGTGCAACGCAAAATCTCTTGGGCAACGCACCAGAAGGGATGGGGAATGGGGCTCTTCCCTCGCCCGTTCTGTCCCTGTCACCGGCTGCCATCCTGGCCCACAGTGAGGGTACGGCTGGCAACCCCAGCCCCTGTTCCACCCCACAATTAACCTGTGTTTGCTTATTAGGGAAGCTACAAGCCTGTGCAAACACTGCCATTTGCTTTTGATACAGTGAAGGTAGAAAAAAATCATGCCCGTGAGGTGTGGCCAGTCCCGGCAGGCTGCTCGCATGGGTCTGGGTCGTGCTG
>NW_009234097.1:4132-4365 GCF_000690835.1 Fulmarus glacialis | reverse complement strand
CGCGCCCCCCGGCCGATTCCTGGGTCACCCAGCCGTGCTGGTGGCTGTCCCCAGCCCTGCTGTTCTCCAGACAACCACAGCGTTTGTCCCAAACTTGGCCCGGTGTCGCTAACGGCAACTGCTAATTGTTCTCTCGTTCTGTACTATATTTAATTCCCCACTATTATTTTTTCCCCTTTTAATCATAAAAAGCCTAAATTTCCCTCGGGGAAGGTTATTGGCTGTGGAAATAT
>NW_009234097.1:0-3575 GCF_000690835.1 Fulmarus glacialis | reverse complement strand
GGTCCTTCCCCTCTTCTTGGCTCTCGCTGCTCACTCTGCCCATCCTTGGGGTGGGATGCACCCACCCCGTGGGCTTGGAGGTGGGTGGGCAAGGAGCAAGTGTGGGACTGGAGGAATTGCTCTATTTTGCCCTATTTTCCTATGGCATCCTCCTCTCTGTCTTGCTGGGGTGAGACCAGCATGTGGGCATCCTCCCGTGCATGGTAAGGGTCAGTCCAAGGGGGACCACGTGTACACCAGTGTCTTCTCCTTCCCAGGCCATCTCCTGCCACCCCCGTGGGGATGGAGGTTCAGGTTCTCCGAGGTAACCCGGAGCCTCAATACCTTTGAGGATGTGGGCCAAAGTCATCCAGTCTGAGAGCTATTTTGGGGGAGCGTGGCTGCTCCCGTGAGACCGTTGGCACAGCCACAGTCGGAGACGGCCAGGCACGAGCGGAGGCACAGATGGGACAGGCAGGAGGGAACTGGCCCTTGTTTCCGCTGGTTAATGAAGTCGCCCGAGGAGGTTTCAGCCCTGCCCCGGCAGACCTTGGGTCGCCTTTCAACCGGCTGCTGGTGGGGAGGTTTGGGGTTTGGGTTTGCAGGTCAAGCAAAGCAGATTTGGGGTCTAACCCTCATCACTGCAGATGCACGTAGCATCTTCTGCACCAAAGAAGCAATTTTTTTCAGTGGTAGTTACTCTGGGCTCTGAAATCCTCACCCAGAAGGAGAAACAAGGTTGAGACAACCCCTTTTTTTTTGATAGCTGTAGCCTGGAGTCGGTCCTGGCCCAACTGTGCTGCTCTCGGTGGGGTGGCTGGGGTAGGAAGATGGTGCAGCAGCATGAAAGGCACCATACAGAGCCCAGACAGCTTTTGTGTTGCATCCGTAGGCAGCAGCGGGGTCAGGGCATACATGGAGCCAGCAAGACGAGGGGGCAAACTCGCCTCCTGGCCAAAGAATCCCCCTCTTAGGCGCATCTGTCAGCAAAGCCTTCCTGCTCCCCACTCTGCTCGCGCACAAGGGACCCAGTGTCTCCCTTCCTCCTCCTCGAACAAAGGAGGCTACAGTTATTTTTCACGTTCTTCTTCCAAGTGGCTACACCCTTCAGTTCCCGGCCTTGATTTGGGATGTCCAAGGAGACCCATGCAAAAGCCAGATGGGGACCTGACAGGGCACTGGGATGCTGCTTGGGTACCACTAAGCCATCTACCACCCCAGCCGGCATCCCTGCTCGCCAGCCTCTCCATCAGTGATTTATTTGCTCCCAAACCATCTGGACAAACTTAAGCTTCAGTTGGACTCCTGTCCAGCCCTGGGGGGGCTACAATCCCGGCTGACCTGTCGGAGGGTTGTGGCACGGTTGGGAAGTCAACGCCATCCCATGTTGGGGAGTGCTCGCTGCTGAGGGCCATCGTGGGAAGGGCGTGCAGGTAGAGGGGAGCTTTTGCCAAAAGAGCATCCTGTGGACAGGGCTGGGGGCCTGGGGCAGGGAGGTGGCCCCGCAGTTTGAACAGTTGCCTGCAAAGGAGCAATTTCAGCATGTGAAAGGAATGTGGCTCTGTCCCTGCCAGAGATGGAGGCCATGCCTTAGGGATGGGGATGGCTGCTGCTAGACTGACTCACCGGCTGCCTCTCTGTGCAGCCGCTTCCTCTCCAGGAGGCAGAAACTCCCAGTTTTTATTTACCACGTGGCTTAAAGTAGGGGGTAAGGAAGGAAATGCTCTTATTTTTAACTCCTCTATCTCCCCGGGGCCTGGGGGAGCGAGCGCTGGCACAGCGAGGTGGCCGCCCTGCTGCATGTGCCTTTGAGCATCCCCACGGCCGGGGTTGCTCTCTCACCTGAGGGCTGCAGACTGTTTACAGCTCCTCGCAGTATTTTGGGGTCTGAGCCCGGGCACAAAATGTCCCTGTGGGTTGGGAGCAGCCCAGGGACCCTGTGCAGAGTCAGGACAGGCAGGGTGGGCAGCGTGATGGCTCAGTGTGGTCATAGCTGCGTTGAAGGCAGCTGAGAGCAACAGAGCCACAGGAGAAAGGCACTTTTTTGTCCTAGAAGCCACCTGTCCGTGCTGCTGCCTGTGTGCTGGCAAACCTTGGGTGGCAAATGGTGGGGGTCCCTATTTGTGCCCGCCACAGGGACAGAGCTGTCATGGTCAGGGAGCTGGAGCTGCACATTGCCCTCCCAGGGCTGGAGGATGGGGAGGGTTTCATCCATCCCAGTTCTGTCCAGGGAAGATTCGGAGATGTGGAGATGCACCCTGGGGATGGTGACACTAGGCAGGGGTGCACCCCTGAGACATTTTGGGTTCCCCATCCTCGACTGAGCTGAGCTGGGACGTTCAGCCCTGAGCACGGGCTGGACGCGGTGTCCACCACCCCGAGAGCGGGCAGGGGGCTGCCTGCTGCCGTGGGATGGGAAAGAGACTTCAAGAGGCTTCGTCTTGCCTGTCCCTGTTCTCCTGGGTGGGAGAAATCAGGCCAGATACCTGTTTGTTTAGTGCGATGGATTTTTTTCACACTTCCAAATGATTTTTTTACTGCTCGGTGCTCTGCAAGTGTGAGCCGTCCCTGGGGTCAAGGGAGGACGGGTGCATCGGGAGCCCAGTTTGGGCTAGGCTGGCAGAGGTGGTGTCTGGCCCGGCCGTGCCCAGCAAGGCTGGTGGGACTGGTGTGGGCACCAGCATGGGCATGCTGCGGTGCCCCTCGCCTGAGATGCTGCTTGTGCCTTAGATCAAAGCGGCTGATCTGTGCATGAAGTTTTGGTCTTTGATTCCTTGGGGGCTTTCTTTGAGCTCCTGTTGTGAAACCTTCATTTGCTTTTAACAGCAGCAAGTTTTTTTTCTTATGATCTTCTCTTTTCCCCCTCTGTTGCCCTGAGATAAAGGCTTCTAAATTTGTCCTGTGCTGAAAACGCAGCTAATCCTGATGGACCTGAATTCGCATCTCCCCCGGAGGAATTGCACTAATTTTTTTCCCTTTGTTCTGCCAGGGGACCTGTCCGTTTCCTAGTGGAAAAAAAAATTCACTATTTAGGGCAAGGTTTATATTCCTGAAACCTGTGTGTTTGTTTGCGAGAAAAGAGGACAGGAGGGAAATAAATGAGAAAAGCATCATGCTTTTTTTTTTTCCCCCTTCTGATATTGTTTTTACAGCAGGCAAGTTTTAATTAAAGTGAGGAACTAGGGCACTTGTGCTGTCCAGAAGATGCTCTGAAGGATGCGGTCCTTTTCCGCTAGTGTTATATTGGGAGCCTGGAGCTGCTCGCCCAGCCCTGCGGAGTTGGTTGACTGCTGAAAGGCTCCTTACGGGCTGCAGTGACTGGGTGGGCTTCAGCGGGGGGGGGGGGGACTCCTTCCTGCTCACAGCTCCTGGTGGTGATGGGTGGGTTGGGTGCTGGGTGAACCCTGTGGCATCATCGGGTTGGACGGGGCTGGGGATGGCGGCTGGAGCGTCGCCCTGGTTTGGGGGTGCCAAGGGAAAGCTCGTGCATTGAACAGGGGGAGGGTTTGGGCAATGGTGCAGGGGCAGGAGGGGGACAGAGGAGGCGAAGCGGGTGTAAACTGGTCCAGCTTGGGAGTGGCACGCTGGCAGGAGGC
>NW_009234096.1:0-266 GCF_000690835.1 Fulmarus glacialis | reverse complement strand
AGACCCTGTCAGTCTTCCCCGTGCCCCCCCAGGTGCTCCCAGTACCCCTCAGGCCCTACTTGAGCCCCTTCCAGTCCTCCCAGTGACCCCCAGGCCTTACTGGTCCCCAGCCCAGTCCTCCCAGTGCCTCCCCCACTCCTCCCAGTGCCCCCCAGGCCCTCCTGGAGACCCTCACAGTCCTCCCAGTGGCCCCCAGACCCTACTGGAGACCCTCCCAGTCCTCCCAGTGCTGTCCAGGGCCTAGTGGAGCCTCTCCCAGGCCTCCC
>NW_009234095.1:8355-9757 GCF_000690835.1 Fulmarus glacialis | reverse complement strand
CCCCAGCCCGCACCCCACCTATTTATGGCATCCCAGGAGCTATAAACGTTTGTTTACTGCCGGTGGCAGCTCTAAGCAGCCCTGAGCAGGCAGGCAGGCAGAGCGTCCCAGGGCCCTGCCCGCGCCAACAGGAAGGATTTATTTTTGCTTGGTTTTTATTTTAGCTACAAACAATGGCCATCACTCCCAGCATCCGATTTCCCCCTGGCCCCCCTCACCCCCAGCCTTCACCTGGCATGGGCGGAAGCGTGGCTGGGGGCAGGCGGGTGTGGCCGCGGGGCTGCCAGCACCTGGGCAACCGTGGGACGGGGGTCCCCATGAACGTCCCGCTGCAGCAGCCTCGCAGAGTTACAGTGCTGTGAAACAGCATCTCCTCTCCCCAGGGCTCTCTGTCGGGCTGTGGACCAGCTTTGCTTGGGGTGGCAACCCCACGTGCATTGTCTTATCTCTCCCCCTGCAAAAAGCTGGGTCTGTACACCGGGAAACTCCTGCTTTGGCTTGGCTGCAGCCTCTTCCTCCTCCTCCTCCTCTTCCTCCTCTCTGCAGGTTGCTGGAGCAAGACTGATTTTTGCTCCTGTGATGGAGCAGAGGCCGGGGAGGGGGAGATGGGCTCTGCAACTGCAGGCTGCGCCCAGACCCTTATCTCCACACAGTGGAAGTGGGTCCCTGACCAGGGGGAAGCGCTCACAGGGTCTAAAAATAGAGCTGGCCTGGGTGCAGGGTGGAGAGAGGTAGTGGGGTGCTGGAGGGGACGCAGCTCCTTTGCCAGCATCGTGCTTGGTGCTGCTTCTAGGGCAGGCTTTAGCAGCAGAGGAAATACTGCCCGTCCTGAACAGCACCAGCGTCCTGGTGCTGGTCCCCCGGCTCACCCCATCCCAGCAGAGCTGCCCTGGGTCCCCTCCGCCCATCCAGCCCGAGTTAGCTAATGCTAAAGCCATCTGCTCCAATGGCTCCCAGCCTTCCCAGGCTCGGAGACCTCGCTGACATCTCCCTCTCAGGCTGCAAATGTGGAGAGGAGTGAGTTTGCAGAAGGGGAGGCTGGCGTCGCTCCCTGTCCTGGGAGTGTCCAAAACCTGAGCCCAGCAAAGCGGTACAATCCTGCAGGATTTTGGTTGCAAAAGAAGCCCCAGAAGAAAGCAGCAGGTGGGAGCCATTTGTCAGCACCAGAGGCAGGCGCGAGACCGGAGGTGTTGCACGAGCGAGGCAGTGGCTCGGCGGGTGGGGGACGCAGCGTCCCTTTTCGGCTGCGTCACCTGCTCAGCGCCTGTGGCCGCTCTGATGTCGTGCCGCCTTCCCCCCAGGAGCCCTTTGATGTCCTGCTGCTGCAGCCATCCCCAGGCTCTGCGGTTTCACGCCTCAGTTGCCAGAGCCCCCAGGGCAGGGGTATGCACCGACACCAGCG
>NW_009234095.1:7959-8247 GCF_000690835.1 Fulmarus glacialis | reverse complement strand
TGAGCCCGGTCCCCTGCCCGCTGTGGTGTGGGCACGAATGCAGGCTGGTGCGGGGTCCATGCTTGCTCCTGCTGGCTATTGCAGAAGTAACGTGCCGGCCCTTGCTTGCCAGGTGACCTTGGGTCGGTCACGTCAGCACCCGCTGCCCTCCACACAGCAACCCTGGAGCAATCTCCCCTTGCTTCCTGCAGCCACCCCATTAACCTTATTTAGGCTGGGAGCCTAACGAGGGTAGGAAATTAATTCCTTCCCTTCCTCCGTTCCCCCGGGCAGAGGCTCAGCTCAGCG
>NW_009234095.1:7449-7918 GCF_000690835.1 Fulmarus glacialis | reverse complement strand
CCCCGCCTTGTGTTTTGGAGGATGTTTAACAAGGGAGACGGAGGGGACGGCTCAGCTGGGGGGAAACAAAGGCGCCTTCAGTGCTCGCCCCGCGCTATGCTTCGTGCGCCCCGGCTCAGAGCTGGCGCTCGGGGCGTTGCTGATGAGCTCACCCTCCTGCCATGCCGGGCGACAAACCTCGCTTATCGGCCATTCTCGCTTCTCCTGTGCAGGGGGGTCTCCTCACCCCCCTCGCCACGCACACCGCCTGCTTTGCCACTATTAATAGAAACCCACTTGCCCTTTTGTCCTCGGCTGGTCCGAAGCCTTGACACAGGAGCTGGTGGCTGGAATGGGAGATGTCCTGCACATGGCAGGGGATGGGGATGCTGGTGAGCACCATGGCCTAGGCTTCGGTGTGCTGTGTGAAGCTGATGTAGGGTGTCTGCATGGTCCCCATCTCCTCCGTGGGAGCTCATGGACAGCTGAC
>NW_009234095.1:4234-7418 GCF_000690835.1 Fulmarus glacialis | reverse complement strand
TGCTGAACTGGGGCAGCAGGAAGATGGGTAAGTGTCTCCCTAGATGTTTGCTGGGTAGACAGAGGGGCATCTTGCTTTTTGTCCCAGCTACTTCCTTGCTAGCCCCATGCCCCACTTGCCCTGCAGCTGCGTTCTGGGCAAGGCAGGGGAGGATGTCTCACCTGGAGACCACCACCACGTTGCTGAGCAGGAGCCTGCTCCCATCCTGCCTGTGCAGTGCTCTGCAAACACCCCAGGGACGATCTGCCCCTCTTCCCTCCCTTCCTGCCTCTGCAGAGGGGCAAGGAGAGGGCCACGGGAGCCGAGTGCTTACCCTCGTTCATCCCACGCATGAGGTTCTCGCATGTCTGGAGCAGATCCCTGCCCCAGGAGGTTCATGCTGGAGGGGGGCAGCAAGCAGAGCACCAGCAGGACCTGGGTCCCGTGGCTGCCTGTCTGCTGTGGGGTGTTTTTCTAGCTCAGGGAGCAGGAGCCCTGCTCACCCTGTTGTTGCCCTCTCCTTCCCCGTGGACCGGGGGATACTGCCAGCTCCCCAGGCTTGCTTGCTCTTTCTGGAGCTGTGCTGAGGCTTCTCCCCCTGCGTGGGGGCTACCTGTCCCGGTTTGGCCCGCCCACAGGAGATGGGCACTGGCAAAGCTGCCCTTGCCGAAAGGGCTGAGGCTGCTGTTTAGCTTGGCGCTGGGGAGGGAGGAGGAAGCAGAAGGTCTGCGGAGATAGAAGCCCATCAGCCGGGGCGGCAGGAAGAGATTTGTGAGCCGCATCCTGCCTTGTGTCCTGGGGAGGCGGCAATTTGGGGCTGGGCACGCTGTCTCCTTGCCCGAGGGCTCGTCTTGGCTGGGCGCTGATCCGCGTCAACCTGCTTGTGTTGGGTTCCCCTTCAGCAAAAAAGCTGTGAAATAGCAGTTGGTGTTACTGTCTGTCCCTGCTTTGGGCAGCAGTGCCAGCCTGGTCCTGGGGGACTCACTCCGTGCTCCGGGCTGCAGCTCATGGGGGTGGAAGGTGGGCACCCAAAATCCTGGGTCAAACCTGTAGCAGCCCAGTTTTTGATGGGTGTTGGGCAGAGTGGATGAGGTGTTTGGATAGGGCCCAGCAGAAGCTCGTTAAAGAATATGAGTAATGAGGATCCCAGCAGCAGCACAGCATCCTGCCCTTCCCCTGGGAAATACACCCCATGCCAGCCCTCGCTGCCGCCCAGCTCTGCTCTGCTGGGGCCCTTCCCCGGCAGAGCCTGGAGGGGCAGCGGTGGGGATGGGTACAGCTCGGGCACATGTTCTCCCCTCCTTGCAAACCATCCCCGTCACTCAGCACGTCCGAGCTGCCTCTGCGGTCACCTCTGGCCTCTCCTCCTGTCCCTGGAGACCCAAAGCCAGCTGCACGCTGCCTCAGCTGTGCCGCGATGACTTTCGGTTGCTGCCAAGAGAAGGGATCCTGCTCACGCTTGCGCTGGAGGAAACAGGAGCTTTTTTCTCCCACCCTCTGTAGCCTCCATAGCTGCAGGTTTGCTGCTGTCCCTGAGCTTGGCCTCTCCAACGCAGGCCGTCTCCCCCAGGCGCCGGACCCTGCAGGAGCTACCCTAGATGCCAGTGGAGCTGGGCGGGTGCGTGGTCCTGGGTAAAACGGGAGCTTGGCTTTAGATCCAGCTCAGTTTTGTCTTTTTCTGCTCAGAGGAGATAAGGGACAGGAAGAGACCTGGGATGAGGATGTCGGTGAACGTGCAGAATTGGGGGTGTGGGAGCTCATGAGAGATTTGGAGTCCAGAGCTTGCCTTGTTCAAGTCCTCCCCATCCTTCCCATCCCTGGCCAACAAGTTTTCCCAAAGCTGTCGGTCGGCTGCTGCCAGCACTGTAAATGCTGCTTTCAGTGACAAATTTTTTTTGTAGCCCTGCTCTGATATGCAAACACCCAAGTGTTTTCTGGAGCCTTGCTGCATGGGTAACCCCACAACTGCAGTGTGCTTTTGCTTTGTAAAAACTAGCCCATGAATCACCGCATCAAAGAGAAGACCCACACTTTTATGTGTTGTGCCTGTAATGGTGATTTGCAGTGAATTCTCTTTTCCTGCTTTTTGCTGGGCTCTCCCCATCCCTCCTGCCTGGTTCTGTTTGCCGGGCTGATGCTGTGTTCAGGTGCAGTGGCAGCCCAGGAGCTGGCGGGTGCTGGGATCTCGCAGAGCGACGGGAAAGCAGATGAGCAGTGGCTTCTGGTGCGGTTCCTCTTTGCCAGGACTTCAGCTGCTCTGATCCTCTTGGCTGCCTCTGGGGCCATGTGTGTTGGACGGAGGCTCAGCTAACACAGAGCTGGGTGGGGAAAGCCCCTCCTGTGCTGCAGTCCCCGTCCCCTCCCTGGGCACCTTTCAGGCCGCCTGTGTGGGGCAGGTATTGTCCCTCAGGGCAGTGACTCCATGCCTGGAGGGAAGATTAGGGTGGCCTTGGAGCAGTGTGGATGAGCTAGGATGATACAGGGGAGGAGTGACAGCAGGGCAGAGGAGCTGCTGTTGGTGAGTGTGGGGAGGAAGGCTCCAGCCTGTATATGGGGACACCGTGGAGGTAGCACTGGGCTGGGAGGTCACGGGTGGTCTGAACACAGCAGGGGAACATGAATGTCCCCCAGCAGGCGAGGGGTGGGAGGACGTCTCCCTGGTCAGCATTGCCAGGTGGCTCTGGAGATGGCATCTGGGTTTCCTTTCCTTCCTTCCTTCCCTCCATCACAGCGAGGGGGCACCAGCAGCAATGATACGCTGTCAGGCGGACAGAGGTGTAGTTTTATCTGCATGGAAAAATATGTGTGCTGAGCCCTTTGATAGCAGTCCAGTAGCCCTGCAGAGCTGGTGTTTCCATTCACGGGCTCAGCAGGCTGCATCCCGGCGTCTGTGTGCAGGTCAAAGAGCTTGTGCATGGAAGGAGCACGTGTGCATTTAGGAAACACCGCCTGAGCCACGCTGGGCCAGCTGGGAAAGACCCCCATCCTGCGGTCTTCCGTACATTCCAGCCCCTTCTGCCTTGTCTCAACCCCAGCACCCCAACACCACCCTGGCTAATGGGCTTTTTCCTGCTCCCCCCAGTGCTGGACCAGCTCCTGCCAGAGCTCAGCATCTTGCTCAAGCTGCTGGACCACGAGTACCTGAGTGCCACCACGCA
Source organism: Fulmarus glacialis (assembly GCF_000690835.1). Taxonomy (NCBI): domain Eukaryota; kingdom Metazoa; phylum Chordata; class Aves; order Procellariiformes; family Procellariidae; genus Fulmarus; species Fulmarus glacialis. Next base: position 4,281 of record NW_009234095.1, on the reverse strand, counting down.
GGAGAAGAAGCTGGCCGTCTCCACCATCCTGCAGAAGCTGCAGCCGC
>NW_009234095.1:669-4221 GCF_000690835.1 Fulmarus glacialis | reverse complement strand
CTGTGTCCCACTCCCACAGTGCCCAGTGGCTGTCCCCAGGGGCAGTGGGTGTCCCCAGCAGCTGCCCCGGGCCAAAACCCCAGTGGGGTAGAGAAAACCCCGCTGGGCAGGGATGAGCTGCCTCTGTGCCCAGCGCCCAGCACCTGCTCAGGCCCCTTGGGGTGCTTTGTTCCCCGCTCTCGCTTCCCAGCTTCTCCCCGCCCCAGGCGCAGGGGCTGGCGTCAGCCCTGCCGTGGCTGGGGGGGGGCTGCTCCCTGCGGAAAGGCCGCTTTGCAGAGGTCTTCCTGCCACCGGTTTCTGCTGAGCGCAGGGGTTTCCGCGGGAAGGCCAGGAGGGCCGTGCACCTGGGGCTTCACAGCCTTCCCACTTTCCTGCCTTCCTGGGGTGGGGTGGCAGCACCCCTGGGGGCTCCTCTGCTCCCCGGGCGCCTGCTCCAGAGGAGCACCCCATGGCACAGTGGGGTGGGCTGGCCTGCGTCCTTGGGTTGGTATTTGAGGGGAGGAGGGGTGCCGATGCTCGCCCTGGCCACCCTGCCCACACCCAGGCTGAGAACATCCCCTCACTCCCAGGGAAGGACGTGGACTACATGTACGTCAACACGGCATCCCTGAGCAATGGCACCAGCTTCGTGGAGTCTCTCTTCGAGGAGTTCGGTATGTGTGGCCAACCTGGAGTGACTGCCAGGGGTCCCACTGGGTGGGTGCTGTGCTGGCCTCAGGGTCCCTGCTGACAGTGGGAGCTCTTGGGGCGCCCTGGGGAAGGAGGTTAAAAGCTGCATCTTTGTGTCCAAGGTGGGCACCATCACCCTGGGTGCTTGCTCCCACTCCCCTGAAGCTGCCTGGGGGCTGGCCATGGGGGGTCCGCACACACCCCGGCCCAGATGCATTTACCAGCGGTGCCCATCTCCCAGCACCTTGGCAGTGAAGGGCCATGGGTGCTTGCCTTGAGGGTCCCTGAGGGCATGGCTGGGGAGGCCAGCTCTGGGGTTTCCTGCTCCCTTCACCCTCTCCACTTACAGCAGACTGTGACCTGCGGGATCTCCAGGACATGCAGGAGGAGGAGGGGGACACTGGCGATGGTGTTGGCTTGGAGCCGGCGAGGAGCCAGTCTGCAAAAGCCGTAAGGCCTTTTTTTGCCCACCGGCTCGGGTGGTCTGCTCTGCGAGGTCTGCTCTGCACCTGCCCGGGGAGGGGGCAGTGGCTGGGGCTGGGACCCGTTCCTGTCACTTGTCACAGCAGTAGTTGCTGGGACTCATGGCCCTCTCCACTGCCTGGCTAATGCCGGTGGTGCTTCTGCCCTAGGTTCCTGTGGACCCTGCTCCACCGCTGCCCACCACACCCCCGCCTGAGGATTACTATGAGGAAGCCCTGCCCCTGGGCCCTGGCAAGGCCCCCGAGTACATCACCTCCCGCAGTGAGTCCCGCTCTGCACTGGGATGGCAGGAGGGTGGGGGGAGCCCCGCAAGCTGCCCGCTGCATCCCCCCGCCCGCCTGCCCGCCTGGTAAAGCAGGCAGCCCCCGGTGGGGGTGAACGCCCCGTCTTTTTTTTGGAAGGAAACGTGGCTGCTCCCACCAGCATCGCTCCTGTCCCGCTTCCTTCCCATCCTGCTGTGCTGTTATTGCAAGGAGTTGTTTGCTCTGGCTTGACTGGGAAGGGGGTAATGGGGAGAGGTCGGAACTGCGCGGGGACCGACGCTGAGATGCCCTGGGAAGGTGTGCTTTGCTCTGCCCCGGCTCGCAGGCTCGCTGCTTGGAGCATCCTTGGGGGGAAACCAGGTGTAACAGCCCCAGCTGCCCTCTGCTTCCTCCGCAGACAGCTCCAGCCCCCCCAACTCCATCGAGGATGGCTATTATGAGGATGCAGACAGCAACTACCCCGTCACCAGGATGAACGGGGAGCCAAAAAACTCCTGTAGGTATCCAGGTGCCCTCACCGGGGAGGGGAGAGTTTCGGCAAAGTCCAGCCCCGAGATGGGGGCTTGAGGGCTGGGCTGGGGGCCGGTGGGGTTGAGGCTGGAGGACCTCTCGCGTGTCAGAGGCTGCTGGGCAAAAAGCAAGGAGGGTGGTGTGCTGTTTGTCATGCACGCCAGAGCCCTCATGCTGCAGAAGGGATGTAATCGGTGTCTGTCACCAGCATGGGGAACGGGCGTCCCTGCCTATGCAGCTCTTGTGCCCTGCGTGAGCTGCCTCTGCCACGGTGGAGGAGAGCTGGGGCAGGGACACCATTGCGGAGCCCTGCTCCTCTGTGCCCTGCTCGGGAGGTGTGGGGTAGAGGGCTGGCGCATGATCCTCTGTTGCGGGTGGAAGGTTTAATCCAGGCTTTTAAAGTTTGAGGCTTGCAAAGAAATAAGCTAGCCCAGGGGTTTGGATAGATGCACCTGGGACTGGCATTTGGCCCGCGAGCATCCTGCCTGGTTTGGAAGGGAAATGGGAGACAGCTGGGGTCAAATTGCTGCTGTTTTCAGGGGATGACATGGAGTCCATCCACCGCAGTGCCCAGCCCAGGCTCTGTGCTGGAGCCTGCCGGGTGCAGGGAGCCCTGGCAGTGTGCAAGCATGCCCGGCAGGCAGGGCCCCGGGGTGCCATTCGGGGTGACTCGCCTGCTTCCTTCCAGACAATGACTCGGATGCGATGAGCAGCTCTTACGAGTCGTACGACGAGGAGGAGGAGGAGGGGAAGGGCCAGCAGCTGACACACCAGTGGCCATCGGAGGAAGCCTCCATGAACCTGGTGAAAGATTGCAGGATTTGCGCTTTCCTGTTGCGCAAGAAGCGCTTTGGACAGTGGGCCAAGCAGCTCACCATCATACGGGACAGCAAACTGCTGGTGAGGGGGACAGAAACCCGCTGGTGGGCTGGGAGGAAGGTCGGGTCCAGGCTGAAGAAAAGTAGCACTATCCAAGCCAAGATTCTGCCCCAAGGCTGCGACTGCCCTGCCGAGCACTTGCATGGGCTGCCCTCGCTTCCCTTGCAAGTGAATGGAGGGCTCCCCTCTTTTGGGACCCCATGGAGTGAGAGGGCACCCTGCAGCCCTCTGCCACCGAGGCTGTTGTACAGAGTGAGCCACCTCCGTCTGTGCCACCTGAGAGGGACCCTCAGAGGGACCCCAGCTCTGCCCGGCACGGCAGCGGGACAGGCAGGTTTTGACCGAGCCCTGAGCGGTTCCCTTTGCTTCTCCCAGTGCTACAAAAGCTCCAAGGACCGGCAACCACACGTGGAGGTGCCCCTGGGGTCCTGCAATGTCATCTACGTCCCCAAGGACGGGCGGCGCAAGAAGCATGAGCTGCGGTTCTCACTGCCGGGAGCCGAGGCACTGGTGCTGGCCGTGCAGAGCAAGGAGCAGGCTGAGGAGTGGCTGAAGGTACTATGGCTGCCCCCCGCTTTGCCCAGGGGGCCGCAGACCCTCCTTGGCATCCTCCCTGGCTGAGGCGGGGTGGGGGCTGCCCTGGGAAAGGTCTTGCCCCCCTGGAAGGGGAAGGGGGCTTTGCTCCCATTTCTTATCGGTCTCGGGGGGCTGGCCAGCTGCTTCCCAGGGCCTGGCTGTCTCCGGCGCT
>NW_009234095.1:0-532 GCF_000690835.1 Fulmarus glacialis | reverse complement strand
GGCGGGAGGCAGGGGCCGCGGGGAAGGGGCCGTGGGTGGGAAAGGAGCCTCTGCGCACACCACAAGCCCAGCTGTTACCCCAAACGTGGGAGAACAGGGTCATTTTACACAGCCTGGGCAAGCCACACTCTGCCTGCCTGTAAAATGGGGGGTCATGAGGTGTCCTGTGCTGGCAGAATGACTGTGCGGCTTGGCACCCAAGTCCCTCACCTCTGAGATTTCCAAAATCTCTGACAAAATCTGCAAAACTGGTTGCAGTTTTGAAGGGGTCAAAATGTGTGCAATTCCCCGGGCAAGCCGGGCTTGTGCCCCAAGCAGGACTCACTGTCCTGTCCTGCAGAGACCAGGACCTCTCTCCCCATGGTTCAGCCTGGCTCCGGCAGCGAGATGGAAACGTGCTGAGCCAGGGAAAGTAGCCCTGGCCCTCGGGTCCGTTTTGAGTGGCTGCTGGGGGCTGTCTCTGCAGGTGATAAAGGAAGCCAGCAGTCCGGCAGCAGGTGGGATGGAAGCCCCCACCTCCCCGGTGATGCCG
>NW_009234094.1:0-1353 GCF_000690835.1 Fulmarus glacialis | reverse complement strand
CTCCCCCCGCCCCAGCCCTTCTGTGGGGGTTTTGCATTCAGGGAAGGATGCCTGGGGGTCTCCTGCCTGCCCCACCAGAGCTAAAGAGGCTGCATTTCAATTATCCCATTTTGTTTGTTCGTTAAACAATGCCGTAAACCCCCAGAGCCGCAAAACTAATCCTCTCCTTTCCTCCTCGTGGCCCTGCTAGTGGAAACATGCTGCAATCCCTCCCGCGCCCAGCCAGCTCGCTGTTATTTATGTCCTCCAGTTGGGCTTCAGCTGGAAGAGGAACATAAAAATAATGCAGGGAGGACCAAGCGGAAGAGTGCCGGCCAGATCCTCAGCTGGGTGAGCTGGTGGCGCTTCCAAGCCAGCTCTGGCAATGTACTCCAGCTGCTGACCTGGCCTTTGATTAAATTAATTAATTATTAATTAATTAAATTCTGCCGTCTTTGCCCAAATTAAGTGCTTGCTGCCTGCCCATCAGCGGCCGAATATTACTTTTTAATGACACAATCAGCATCACGACTGAAAGAGCTGAGCTCTCCTCTGGAGGGCCTTGCAAATTATTAGCAAATCAATTAGGAAATTGTGGGTTTAGGAGGTTATAGCAAGTGGCGAGGATGCTGTCAGGCTGCCTGATAGGAAAGCGCACCGGGAGCTTTGAACGTGCAGCGGACATCCAGGTGACATCCTGGGGACGGCAGAGACAGCGCAGGCAGGAGGGACTGGCTTCTGTTTGCATGCGCAAATGCAATAAATTTGGCAGCAGGGAGCAGAAAACCTGCTACGCTGAGACAAGAGGTCGCAAGTTGGCAAGCCGTTTGAACCCAGCTGATTTTTGCCCTTTTGTAACAAGGCAGTCGAGGCGGGCCCTTGTGCAGGCAGCTGCCCAGGGATTAAATTCGGCTGCAGCCCCAGCTTTCTGCCTTGCCCAAAAAGCGCGGGCAGGGCATCGCTCCATCGGGTGCTGCTTTGCTCGGGCAGCGTTGCCTCTCGTTTTCCTCTCTTTCCTTTTTTTTGGGGAGACTTGCTGCGCTTGGGTGATCGGCTGCCAGGTCCGTACGTCTGTCCCGCGCCGTGCGCGTCTCTTGGGTTGCTGTCGCGCTACCTGCCCTTGAGCGGATGCTACCCCCGTGGCACCAGGGCTTGACACTGGCTCTAGATGCTGGCAACTAGATTTTTTTTTTCATCTGCAGGTTGAGCTAATGTTTGCAAACCCTCCCTGCCTTTCCCGGGGGGGAAGAGGAGCTCTTTGCTCCCTTTAAGGTGCTCCAGCTCCCTCGAGCAGCTGCAAAGTCTGAGGGAAGCATTTGGGGTGGGTCTGTGAGTCCCTGTGCTTAATACCCCCCAGCTCAGCCCCCCAAAACC
>NW_009234093.1:3493-4647 GCF_000690835.1 Fulmarus glacialis | reverse complement strand
GGGCTGAGGCGCAGCCTGTACGTCCATCGCCAGCAAGTGGGGCGAAGCCCACCGCTGTGCTCGCCTGGGAGGCAGGAGCACTGTGTGCCACACTTGCCTGGGTGCCAGGAGCACTCTGTGCTGCACTCGCCTCGGTGCCAGCACCACACCGCGCTCGCCTGGGCTTTGTGCCCCGCACCTGCAGGGTGGCTGCCCCCGCCAGCAGCAGCTCTCTGCCTGGTTCGGACACCTCCGTGCCCCGATATCGCTCGGCGCAGCCCCCTTGCCATGCCCCCAGCTCGCCAGCAGCAGACCCCTGAAATGCCTCTCCTCCTTCCGGAGCCCAGCCGCCCGCCCCTTCTCCTCTCGTATCCAAGCCCTTCCCGACGTAGGCATCCAGCGCTCCACTGCCACGAGGAACCACCCAGCACCTCTCCCCCAAACTCCGGCAGCACCTGCTAATTATAAGCTTTCCAGAATAAACTTGCTTGAAGTGATTGAGAGAAAAATATAAAAATAAAAACAATAACACTGGTAACAATAAGTATTATTTTTAAAAGAAAGCCACAGTGCTGTTGCTCTGGCAGATAGAGGCAGTAATCTCCATCCTCTTCTTCCCTACTTTTCACAACCTGGGCCAAGCAGCACGGAGAGAAAAAGATGAAAAAAAAAAGGGGTAGTTGTGTATGGGGAGAAGGAAGCAATAAATAAATGGTCTCCATAGACAAGAAGAGCTGTAGGCCAGCCAGAGCCTGCAGGCAGGATCTGAGCCTGCAGGCAGAGCCCCCGTCTCTCAGCGCTGACAACCTGCCACCCCTGCGGAGGCAACTCCTCGTCCTGCACAGGGACCGGTGCCGAGCTTCCCCCCAGCTGAGATCTGCCGTAAGGTTGGAATTGCCCAGGCTGAGCAACACTGACTTGGAAACACGACAGGGCAGGAGCTGACCCTTGGGTTTGCTTTTATCTAGTCACTGAAAAACATCATGAAACTTTATGGGGAGACGTAAATACCCAGTAGCAGCAGAGCAGCATCTCTCAGGCATCACCGAGAGCAGCCACAGTGCTCCCAGGACCCTGTCGGAGGCAGCAGTGACAGACGACCAGCTCCTGAGGTGATGCCTGGACACCACAGCGGCAGGTACGTCCCTGCGCCCGCACCAGGACCTGCTCGGCTT
>NW_009234093.1:1352-3452 GCF_000690835.1 Fulmarus glacialis | reverse complement strand
CCCTGCCGCTCTCAGATCATCCGTGAGCAGGGGAAGCACCTGGAGGCATCAGAGACAGGTCCCTTGCTGCCCAAACACCACCGGTACCACCCAGGAGCTGCTGGGAGAAGAGCAGCCACAAACAGGCTGTGTTAGAAGCTGAGGCCCCCCAGCCAGACTGCCGTTAGGTGCCCACCCCAGCCCCTGAAGAAGCAGCCATGCGTTGACTGGCTGCACCCCAACCGCAGCAGAACGGGGGAAATGCGCTGCAGATGTGGACTGGTACCAAGCAGCACAAGCGCGGTCTTATCTGCCAGGCTCTGGCATTTAGAGATGACATAGGGGAAATGTGTTTCTCAGCCAGCAGTGCAGCAGAGCCACAGCGTAAGACAGCTCACACCACTAGAAAGGAATATTGCAATGCTTCCCTCTGCTTTATCCATTTAAATTAGGGGAACGTGCTACTTTGCTATTTGCAATCAGTTAAACTCTCATTTACATATGCACACAGAAAAACAAACAAACAAATCCCCAAAGCACTGAGCAATATCTCCTAGTGATACCACAGCAGCCTTTCTTTCACACAATCTCTGAATGAGATCTGACTGTCCTTACTGCATCTTCTCAGTGTAAAGAGCTGTCTTTATGTGCAATTTCCTTCCGACATATTGACACTCAGCACATGCACCCACCACGGCACAGCTGGAAATATATTGGAAAAGACTTTTCGCAAAACAAAGTGATTCCATTTTGAAGCCTTGGTGCCCTCAGTAACCGAGTCTAATGAAATAGCAGGGCAGCCCACACTCAGAGTGGAAGGATTCAGCCACCAGCTCTGTCCTCTGTGATAACACACGGGAATACACAGATATAATGTGAAAAACAGGTACTGCGTGGGACACAAACGTCATCACCTCCGCAGAAGTGATGAGACGCCACGGCCCGACAAACGGGAGGTTTCCCGCAGAGGGATGCACCCCACCGCCCGGCTGCCTGCGCTGGCAGGACAGGGACACGGGAGAGCATCGCCCCGAGAGGCACTGCCGCACACCAGGGCACTGCCACCGCACTCATCTTCCTCCTCCCCACCGCATCAGCCTCACCACGTTTAGAAGGAAGACCAGCATGCGAGGAGGACTACATAAGGCCCCCTCCTTCCCTCTCGCCCCGGGAGCCTGCACCACCCGTCAGCACATGTTGAGGCTCCCCTTGAGACGCGCTGATCAGCCCTGCCCGCTGCTCCAGCCCTGCTCCAAAACAGCTCTTGCAGCACTGGGATCCTGCCCTCCTCCCCGCTCACAGCCTGGCTGACACAACTAACAACCAGGTTCATGGGTCAACGAAAATGTCCGTCATCACTTGATGGGACAGCACTGGCGAGGCACAGGCGGGCTCAGCCCGCTGCACCGAGCGAAACATCGCACAGAGCAGGGTTTCGGGAGTCCTGGGCCCTGCCCCTGGTTTGCCGCTCCAAGCGCTTGTAGCCGCTGCTCAAGGAGTCGCATCAGCCTCCCAGGCTGCCCAGCCCCGGACCCACAGCAGCTCCCTGCCCAGCGCATGCTCCAGGCGCGGTGCTGGCCAGGTGCCATGCGCGGCATCGCTAACACGAATAAAGCCGGAACGAGACTGCCAGAAAGGAAGAGCTTGCGTGAGCCCTCCTCCACGGCCAGAGGAATGGGAAAGCCCCACTGTGCTCAGGGGCGACCGTGGAAGTCCCCACCAGCACGGCTCCTGCGCAGGAGGCAGTCCGAGCCTCGGCCACCCGCCGCCACCCCAGCTGGGATCCCGCTCGCCCTCTGGGATCCCGCTCGCCCTCTCCTCACCCAAAGCCTCGGCCACGTTAACCCTTTGGGAGGGGCGCGCCCGGGTGCTGCTGGCCGAACCCCAAGCACCGGGCCGTGCCCCTCTGCCGCAGCAGACACAGCGCTGCTGTCTGGGTGCCTAGTGGGACTGCCCTGCCCCAGGAATCAGCCCCTGTTTTGGGGTCCCCAAGGGTGACGGGTGCAGCATGGGAGGTGCACAGCTCTCGCCCCGGAGGGCGATGCTCCCCAGAAGCCCCTGGGCACAGGAGCTCACTGGCAGGCGGGGAGGCGAGCCACGGGCCGACCACACCCACCAAAA
>NW_009234093.1:0-1288 GCF_000690835.1 Fulmarus glacialis | reverse complement strand
TGGGGCACAGGGACCGAGCACACCCGGACAGCCGGGCACAAGGAGCTGCCACCAGTCGGCACAGCTGGAACCAGCCGGCACAGCTGGAACCAATCGGCACAGCTGGAACCAATCGGCACAGCTGCAACCACTGCTCTGACAATGCAGAGCAGAAGCTAACATTTGCAAGGATGATAACATCAACTTCCGATGAAGTCAGGGATGTAGGCAGGTTGCCATTTCCACTCCTGTCCTCATTTGCTGGGGAACTGACTTCCCTCCATTGCCTTTTTCCCCTTCATTAACTGGTAACAGGTATCCTCCCCCCCTCAGCCCCTCCAACTACCATTAACTCATTCATATGCCATTATCTTGGCTGCGTGAGTGTTGGCTGGTAATTGGGAGCACTGCAGAGACTGTCGTTCCCGGATGCCCAGAGGTGGTGTATTTGCAATTAATTTCATGATGAAACAGCATTCATGCATCGACACGAACTGACATTTAGAAGTATTTAGATACCGTCCTACTGCAACATGACTGTATCATATTAGTGTACAGACTTCTTTATGGGAATGAATGCCATGTCAAAGTTACAGCCTTAACCAACTGCACATTTTAAAGGAAGCAGCAGGGCACAGTTAAAAAGAAAATAAGACATTGCACCACACAAGGAGAGGAAAAGGAAAAATGTCAGGACAGCCGATCACTGCCAGCACGTGGAAACTCACACCAGGCATCACGGGAGAGCTGCTAGGCTGTGACTGACCACGGAGATCCCAAGTTTCACTTTTGTCCTCCAAGGAAACAGGCTCAAATCTTGTAATTTTGGGAAGGATCTGAAGAAGCTGCTTGAGCTTCATGGAGAGAAGCAGCACCCGGGAGGTTTAAAGCATTACAAATATTGTAGAGGCAGTCCCGTCAGTCCCAGGAGAACAAGGCCGCTGTGAAGGGTGCCCACCGGCTGAGTGTTTTGGGCAGGCATGCTGCTGGTGCCCACCGTGCCAGCGCCGGTGCCACCCGTCCGGCCAGCGGTGCCCTCCCCTGGGAGAGGGGCCGGTGGGGGGGAGAGCCACGCATCCCTCCTGCTCCCCTGAACCCGCACCTTCTGGGGAAAAGGCATTGAAAGGACGTCTCCTCCGCTGGTACCAAAGTTGGGAAACCTGTATTTTAACCCTTGTCTTTGAAGCCTGGTTGCCATGGTTACCACAGCACGGCCTCACAGCAACTGGGAAATCAGCATTAATTTCCCCCTGCACCCAAAAAAGTACATGCTTTTCTCCTGTGATGGGTTTTTCTATAAGGAGAGTCA
>NW_009234092.1:0-254 GCF_000690835.1 Fulmarus glacialis | reverse complement strand
GGTCCCAGTGCACGGAGCCCTCGGTAGCCACCACGCCAGTGGTGCTGCGCCGTGCCACAAGGGCAACGGCTGCCCTGCTCCCAGAGCGGGGTGAAATGCATCCCTGCGGGGAGCGAGGTGCAATTGCTGCCGGGGCGGCACCAGCAGACCCTGAGCTGCGTGCTACTGTGTGCTGTGAAGGCTGGAGGACACGCAGCCGTTTGTGGGGCACAGTGCTCGTCTGTGGGGGCTCTGCTGCCCGTCAGCTTGGGGAT
>NW_009234091.1:0-25420 GCF_000690835.1 Fulmarus glacialis | reverse complement strand
TAATATACATAAATTTTTATATATTTATAACTTCAGTATTGACAGAATTCATGCTCCTACAGCGAAGATTTATAGCACTGCTTGTCCTTGTTGTCTGTTCTATTGCTGTAAACAAAAAAGAGCTAGGGACGTATCTTAGGTTAAAATGTAATAGTTTCGTTGTAAGAACTGTAATGAACTTGAGAATAAGTTGTTTGATCTCAATAATTTAATGGTACATTGTAAAATGGTGGAAGGAAGAATGATATTTAATACAAGTCTGTGCTATTATGCATTTTTAAAAAATCACCCCTCTCTTCTGTTGCAGGAATATGAGGCCTTAACCAAACAACCAGCTTGCAATCCAGATGTTTGGGTGAACCTTGCCTGTACGTACTTCTTTCTGGGGATGTATACGCAAGCTGAACAAGCAGCCTTGAAAGGTGAGATGTATGTCTCTGAAGGAGAGGACTACTTGTTGACTTGAACACTTAAAGTGATTTCCAGAGAAAGTATTCAATGCTTTTTTCTTTGTAGGAATAAAGGATGCTTTTGAGCAAAGTTTTTTGGATTTGGGTTTTTTGTTTGGGGTTGTTTTTTTTTTTTTCATTTAACAGGAGAGTCATGATGCAGTTTGCTTCCTAAAAATACCTTTGGCAGGTGGAGCACCTGGAACTGAAAGAAGCATTTGGAAAATAATTTCTCTTATTAATTTCTAAATACAAAATCCAGCATATGCTGACCAGCAACAAAAAGTTACTTTTCTTTTGACTGATTCCATGTCTCGGAGCCCGTGCAGATGAAGCTAATTAGGCTAGTGAAATTATCAGAAAATAAGATTCTGAGAGAGTTCATTATTCTCCTTGATGTGGACAAGAACTCTGTTTACGTAGTTTGAGTGACTCAGTAGGTGGTCTTGGGTCTTGTTGCCTTATAAGTCAGATATTAGGTATCTGATTCTTCAAGGCGTGGAGTTCACCGCAGTCACATTGTTACAATTCTACTTTAATCTGAACACGCATGGGATCATTTAAAGAAGAGGAATGGAAATTAGATTCCAAGGCAATTTTTACTGCCTAAAAATGTTTCTGCAGTTTAATTTTGTTACCTATCACTTTCTCTTTATCTTAGTGATTTATATAGTATCCCATAACCATAGTATCTCAGAGCTTTCTAAGTAGAATTAACAGTAGTGATGTCCTCAGTCAGCTTCTGACTCTTGCCTTTTTAGGATAAAACTTTTATTGAAGTATGGGTTTTCTCTTTTTTTTTCTTTCTTTAGTCTTCTAGTCTTGGGCTGAAAATAGAGTAGGGAGAAAACAGTTGTGTACTTTCTGCTACTGTGGAGGAGTGCCTTCAAAAAAGACAGTTTTGTAGTATTTTTTAGAAATAATTAGATTCTCGTATCCCTTTAAAATCCTCTGAAAGATCATGCTGAGCTCGAATCCCACAACTGGAAATGTTTTGTTTCCAACTGTAAAAAGTTTCATGCAGTGCTTTGTGATTGTTTGAGAGGTGCATAAATTTCTAATATTCATTAGAATATTCATTATTAAATAATAATTTAATCTTTAATGTACCACAAATCTGAGCTTTGGACATTAGAATCTAGGACTTGAACTGGAAACTAAAAATAATTGGGTAGTAGAGCCTGTGGTGTCACTTCGACCTAAACCATGGAGGAAGCAAGCAGCTGCATCCTGTACCAGTTGGAGTCATTGTCATCAGCTTCACATCATGTGAATTACCGTAACCCATTCTAGAGATGACAAATACACAGCTGGGCATGCACCGTTATTAACTGTGAGCTGGAAATGAGGGAAGGTTAATTTTTTCATGCCCCTTCAGATTAGTTCATAGTAGCCTGCTGAGTGGCAGGGTAGGGGGTGTGGTTAGTGGTACTCGGGTGCTGAACGAAAGGGCAGGAATATTAAGAAAGGAGCGCAAGACGTAGGGAATATTGCTGAGGGAGGGAACAGAGAATAACTGAGTGCTCACGCTAGTAATATCAGTTCCTGATTTTATGTAATTGTTTAAGAAGGACAGCATGTCAGGTTTTATAGTGAGGTGCTAAACTTTTCTTGTGGGTACTGTAATACTGGTGATTTCTGGCTATTTAAGCTTGGTGGGGAGGCAGTCACAGCTGAAGATTTGTACTTGTCCTTTCTCCATTGAAGGCTTCCAAGTGTTGTATATTCCCCTTTCCTTTTCCCATCATTTCAGTCTTTCTTACATTGAGGTTGAACCATTTTATTTTCGCTCAAGACAGATCCTCTTTTAGGTTTTTTTAACATCTTAGGATTGCATCAGTGATGGCTGTTTGCAATATGTTATTGACAGCTGAGACCATAACATCTTATGATCTCTTCCATGGTTTTGCAAAGATCCTGAAGAAGCAAAATATTTCATTGGATATAGACACAACAGGTGAAGTCTCTAGAAGAACACCATTTATCCAGTACTGCTTTGAAGACTGCTGAAAAAATGATAGTCAGTGTTAGTGTTGGGCTGCTTACCATTGCTATTTTTGGGATTATTTTGCCTGAATTCTTGCATACTGCTTGCTGCTTATTGCTGCAGTTATGCTAGGCCCCTGAAAGTAGCATAGTACTTAAACAAATGACGGAGAAATAATTTATTTTCAGCTATAATTCTAAATTTCTACAGTGATGGAATCTCTGTGTGAAAGGGAACATAAATGTCAGCTACTTTTCCGGAGTAGATTTTCCACACAAACATGTGAATATCTAGAAATCAAATAGAAGTTCCTTCTTCCCATGTACTGTTGCTGTTGCTTAAGAAAATTATTGTTAACTGTCTGAGGAAAAATATGCAGGATACTTAAAAATTAGGAAATTAGCATTAAAAGCCATGAGGTAATTATTGCATTTCATACAAGGTATATAGTCTACAATCTGTTGTGGAGCAAGGTTTTATGCTTATTTTATAATAGATGTGAAGTGTTCTCTTAGCTTGTCGTTTCTTAATTAAAACTTCATGGTGCATTCTGTCAGGAAAAAATAAATCTGTATATCAAAAGTCATATAAACCAGAATTACTGCAAATATAACCTAAGAAGTAGAGCAAAAAGGCAATAAAGAAAAATCCTTCTTTGAAGGTTTTTCATTACAGTTGTACTTTATCTCCTCTAGGCTTTCTTCCAAATTCCTTTCAGATATTTCTGGCTTCTCCTTTTTCCCTGCTGTCCCCTTATATTACAGTTACTAATGTTCCTGGATCTGAGGTGAAGGTAGAGTTACTTCAAGTCAGCTACTGTTGTTTCATAGTCATCCCATAGTGAAGCTGCCAAGTGATGCTTTGTTTACTCCTTTTGCATCTGTCCTCTAGTACATTGGCTGAACATATGTTTTCCATGCTGTGTGCTAGCCCATCTAGTCTTGGGAGAATGAAGCTGAAAGTTTTCATCTTGGTTTAATAAATAATAATAAATTACTGTTTTTTAATTATAAAAACAAATAATCTTATGTCGCATTCCCAGTTCCTGTGCCTTGGAAAGGACAAGGACCAGAAACTCAGCCTGGCACACTTGCACAGCGATCCTGGCAACTGATCCTAGTGTTTAGAAGCCTGCATAGTGCTCTCAGAAGCCGTTGGCTAGCACTGTATTAAGAAAAACACAAGAACTAACAGTTCTTTTAAACCACAAAATATGCACATTAGTGGGACTGCAGTTAAATCTGTTATGAAAAACAGTCTTTTTAGGATAAATGGAATTTTACAATTAAATTTAAGATTCATGCATAGACAGGGTTGTGTTGCTGAACCAGTCATTAAAGTTCTTTCCCTCCCCCCCCTGCCTTTTTTTCCTCCCTTCTAATTTTTGATGGGCAAAGCTTTGTAATTACTTGTAATTACTTCTTCACAATTCTGCGTGTGTCAGATCTGAATGTGGTTTAACTGAGCAGAGACACTTCTCATTTCACAGCCTATACTGGAAGGAGCAATATTGTACAAAGGCAGAACAGAGATGGATTAGTAAGAACAATGACATTTTCTAAACCAGTTTTGCTTATGATTGTACGAATGTTTGCCAGGTGTCAGATAGTTGTCACCAGTGAAAATGTGCAGTTACAAGAAGGCATGGAAAACTTGCTGGGTTTTCTCTTTCTTTAGACTGCATGTTTACCTACATGCAAAATTATCTGCTTTCTGCTTGTACTGTATTTCTTGAGAACAGTAGTTCATTTTCTTGCATTTTAGCTGTGGTTTTGAACCAGCAGAGTTTGATATATGGAACTTTCAAAGTGCACAAGTGAAAATATCAATTTATACATATTTACACTTTAAAAACTACTAACCTTATCTTCTTGTTTTGCTTTTTAAAGTATAGTGGAAGCTACAGAACAGGAATAATTGATAGTTTTTTGGTTTGATGATCTTTAGCTTACTGTGCTTAGTTAGGCATGACTGAAATGAAATGTGTATATATTGCAAGTAACTGAACATAGCTGAACTGGCTTTTAAGTATTTTGGGAATGGGAAAATTTCAGTGAATGTCCTCTGTAAATTTCATTCATGAAAATTCTGAACAGTTGAGCTATTCAAGTGTATGTAAGCGTGAACCTCGCTGTTGGACCACATTTTTTCCGAACATTTTTCCCATACCCTTGCATTTTCCCTCCACCAGTGAGACTGTGGTTCTGAGGCACAGAGGGCTTCATTCAGCTACTATATTCAGGTGAGCAGGGCGTTGTTTCTCAGGGACAGGAGAATAAGGTTTCCTCTGGTCATATTTTCTGTGCTGTCAGGCTGGAACCTTCTCAGCACTGTTCCATTCCTACCAGCTCCTGCTATATATGTTTAAGATGTGTTCTATGTCTGTTAATGTGTGAAGTGCTGCTATAGCATATGCATTATGTCTGCTAGATGGGATTTGTTAATCCATTTGTTAATGGATGCATGACTAGCATTGCCTTGCACTCTTACGAGAGGGCACAAATGCCACATTGTCCATGACTCTATTTCACCATCTTTTTACTGCCTGTGGCAGCAATATGGAACCCACCAAGAGTCTGGGCTGCCATTTCTAGTGAGCTTAACTTTTTGTTTAATAATTAGGGAAGATAACTGTCTTCACTCTTATTGTAGCTGTTTATTATATTTTAACAAATAATTCACTAGGTGCCTGTTCAGTGTCAGCACATAAAAATATACAGAACACTTTTAAGATCAATGTCAACTATGACTTTAGTGCCTGGAACATCAGCATGATCGTGACAAAAATTCTAGTGTAGGAATATCAATGTGTTTCCTAGCTGGAAAGAGATATATCCTATCCAGCTATCTCAGTGATGTCATCAGCACAAGGCCAATACTAGACCTGGAGCAGGGTCCAGTTTGTTGCCATGCAGCATTGTCATCATGTTTGTTATGATCCCTAGATTGTTTAGTACTGATTTAAAAAAAAAAAAAAAGTACAGTTGTCGTCTTGAGAAAGTAGGACAAGAAAAGAAGATTGTGCTTCCTTGTGGCATTAATGGATCAGTGACAATGAAATTTGGTAGCAGCAGAGAGTAACAAAAGAACAAGCCTAATGTCCCTTAAAAATCATTATCTCTGATGAGGCAGTTGTATCACTTCCTGCTCCAGTGATTGACAACAGCTTTATCCAATATTCATAACCAAATTCTTTCTGGAAACTAATCTGACCTTGTTCATATGTTTCCTTGTCTTCCTCAAAAAATGCATTTGGCACTTGGAGACAAGAAACTGCTGATATTGAATGTTTCCTTGGTTCTGCTTACTATATCGACAAGACTATATTTTGGGGGGTTTTGCCCCTCTCCTTCTCTGGCTGACATTAAGTAAAAGTGTCTTATTTTAAAGAATATAAAATGGATAATATCATGTAATATCTTATGAAGCAGGACATTTTTTCTCCCTCCACATATCCATGCACATCATTGGAACTCAGGTTTCATCTTTTGCCTGTTTTTAGGTGTAAAATAACATGGACTAACCCTCCAGCTTTTGCCAAGAAGTAAATAATAACTTTGATGTCAGATCAGATGCCAGGTTTGTGAGGGCAGCACTGCAGTCATTGGTTGACCAGTGAAACAAGAATTCCTCGGTTTAGGTTCTTGAGGGAGTATTGCTTGCAAGTCACAATTTTCACAGTGAAATTAATGCTAAAACCCACTCAAAAAAAAAAAAAAAAAAAAAAGTAGAAGAAACAAAACCTACTCAAAAAAAGAACATTGGTGTCTTTACCCATGGTACTGTGATTATACAATATGTTATTTTCCGTGTAAATCCCACAATCTGTCCTGCTTGTATTTTTGGAGTCTTTGATGACCAAATGTTTTGAATTGTGAAGGGTGGTTGTGGTTGGCTGCTTGAAGTTTCGCACAAAAGCACATGTGGGGTCCATGTGCAACCCTTCTAAACTTTGATATTGAAACCTATCAGTTAATGCTGGGGCACATGTGGAGTTACCACAGTATCATTGCTGAAAACATTTTAAAGAACATGCATTTAAATTAAGATACTCTAACTTTGTAACTCAATGGATGAAATAATTTCTAGAATGTACTATCGTGTCAGTTATACTACTACTGCTGCTTATACAATATTGATTGTAGATCAGAAAAACTTTTGCTCTCTAATAATTAGGCTAATGAGAATTCCCACATATATTGAAGACCATTTAGCATCTTACCAACTTGGTGCTCTGTTAGTAATACCTTGCAAGATGTTGTGGTTTTGTGAGACCTCTCTCATACTGCCTTTGCCTTTTGGGACTTCTCCGTTCTAGCAGTCCTTTAAAGATACAATTCACTGTCCTCTTTTTCTAGGAACATGGTTAAATAACACAGCTTGGGAAGGAGAAAAGGGGAGAAATAATTGCTGTGCCTATCAGAAGTAGGTGGACAGCCTTACACTGCTAACCTGATGAGGATGGCCTGGGTTTTGGCATTGTTCACTGTGTTACAAAGTTTTCCTACAATGTGTGGAGAAAGAGTAAGAAGGCTGGAAATCTCTCCCTAGATTGCTTTAAAAAAAAAAAAAAAAAAATCTAACTTATTACTAGAGAATTCCATCTTGGAGTGGGGGAGGGAAAAGGTTTTGGTGGTTTGAGCCCTCTTTCATGGTTTAGGATGTCAGAAGAATTATAGCCTTGTGTTACAGGCCATTGCTTTGCTAACTCTGCACTTTTGTGGCCTCATAAACACAGTAAGTAATTCTGCTTTTTGTAAAGATTCCATGTACATCCTTTTTGTGGAACATAGGTTGCCAGCTGGTTGGTCTGAGCAAGAATGAGAGTGCTCATTAACCGAGTAGGCTAAAGAAAATACAGGAAACAAGGGAAGGCTTTTTGGAAGATTGCTTGCAAAAGAAATTAATAGCTTTGTTGGATGAGGACCTTTGTCACTCTCAGTGAAGCACAAGGCTCTCTCTAGTGACTTAAAGCTCTACAGTTAACAATTTGTGTCATATGGAGCGAGTTAAATGGAATTCCTAATCCTGCTAGAGCAAAATTTCATGAACTTTAGTGGCTCTAGAAAGGACATGTCTCCCTTAAATCTCTCGCCATATCTTAGTTTGAATCTTATCTGCTCTGACTGCAGGATTCTTTCATGTGCCTTTTGTTCCTAAGGACAGAAGAAATATTAGAACTAAGTATAATATAATGTGCATATGTAACAAAATGGTAGCAGCAGTAGGTTTTGCAATAAACTGGAAGCTGACAAGACTCCTAGAATTATGAATCACAACTTACTTCAAATATGCCATATTGTAGACGGAGCCTTGATTATGAGTTTTTCTGTTGCTGCTTTTTATTTTATAAAAGATGCTGTGCTGTGTGTCACTTGTGCAAAAATAGAGTACTATCCAGAAGGCCCTGCAGGCAAATGATAGTGCAATTCATAAAAGTTTTAAAGCTCATGGAAGGCAGAGGCCAATTAAAAGTTATTTTCAACAGGGATTTCAAAAGAAATGGGCAAGGAATGAAGACAGGAAGCAGGAAGGCCTTTCAACCACTCTAAAATTGGTAGAACCCGCCCCGGGGCATGACCTGCAAAGAACTGTACTTGGGCTAGTTAATGAAAGGATATGCGTGCGTATATGTCTATTGAGAAAAGGTGCATGTATGTCTATTGAAAAATAAAATAGAGACACCCTCAGTTGTTTTTTGCAGCAATAGTTACTGAATTTTCCTTACAGCACCTAAGAGTCGTCTCCAGAACCGTTTACTCTTTCACCTGGCACATAAGGTATGATGTCTTTTCTTCACTCATGCTTTGTTTGTTTTCTTTTCAATTGGGTAATGTGTAATTTATGCTGGCAACCTGGCAGAATAATTAAAATGTCTGTGGTGGCAGGAGAACAAACGTTTTCCACAACCACCCTACTGTATTAAAATGTGGAGGAGAAAGTAAGTGTGAAAACATGATCTCAGAATAGATGCCCTCAGCATGTATCTGAGGAAAGTCTTACCACCTCACTTCACGTAAGTCATACAACAGCAACCTGGTGGTATTTTTGATCACAAGGAACCTGGGACTTGAACAGAGTCAGAAATGTGTAAGCCACTCTTTTTCTTTTTCTTTGAAGTGTACCAAGTTTTCCTGACTTTCAGCTGTCTTATACTTAGCAATTTGAGCAAAATGGTCTGTATGTTATTACTGATCCTCCCAAGTCATTCAGTAACCAAGAAGTAATATTGTTTATAGCATGAAATTTACTTTAATTTCAACAACAATTAAATGCTTATTTCACTTACCACACATAGCTATCTTCCCTTAAATTTGGGTTTGTACCATCCTGTGTTATACTTAACAAGTATTGTGCTACTGAAGAGTTTTGGGTGAAAGAAAGTATAAATCCTGAATGTTAGCTTTGATGTCAGATTCTCTTTGCTTAAATCTCTGTTAAGTTTAAGAGAGAAATCTTAAAACATTTTTGTAGTGGCACTGGCACTTACAGATGTCTGTGATAAAGAGAAGTTGGATAATTCCTAGTTCATGTAGTTAGCCTTTGGAAATAAAGGGTTTTACGAAACTATGAAGCCCATTGCCTTCAGTTCTGTTAAGCAACTTCTCTTGCCTTTGTATTGGCGTATCATTTTGTGACTGGCTTAAAGAAGGAGGAAAAGGATTTGAAGAAAACTGAGCAGACAGATGAAAAACAAATACATGAGATAGAATTTGTGTGTAAGAGAAATTCATAATTACTGTTGAATCAGCAGAACCAGCAAAGGGGGAAGCATTGGAATAAGTGATTTGAGTAGACTGATGAGGTGAATAGCCTCAACTTCCTATTGCAATACAAATATTACAGGTATGTTTAACTCTGATCCTTGTTTTTATCCTTGTGTGTGTGTTACGTGCTATACAGCAATGCTTTTAAAAATAGTTAAACAAACTGGAATTTTAAGGGGCTGATACAAGAGAATTTTTTAGTGCTGTAAAGAAGTCTTGTGAAAATTAGTGCTTGTGTGTTGGCAAGTCTTGCATTTTTCTGCTATCCAAGGGAAATAAGATTTGGATCTACAAACAGCAAAATTTCTGCTGGCTCAAATAATAAAAGTCAGATCTTGTGTTGCAAAATTCTGTTTGTGAAATAATTAATTCAGCTCTTCCCCTCTTATCCATCAAGGCATGTGACATGTAATTATGTCTAAATCACACCTTAAAGGAAAATGTGTACTTAGTTTTAGCCTCACATTTGCCTAGTTTCAACTGGTCTGCCTCTTTAATGTTTGGCTTTCTCCACTGGTCAAATTAACTTTAAAGTAACAGAGTTTTTCCAGATGTTTGTTATGAATCACCTGCTGTTTGCCAGCAAGGACAAAACTAATCCAGCTAATTAAAACGTTTTTCTTGCTGAACTCTTCTGAGAATGTGTCACACTCTTTTTAGTTCAGTGATGAGAAGAAACTGATGAGCTCTCACCAGAATCTGCAAGACATTACAGAAGATCAGCTTAGCTTGGCATCTATCCACTATATGCGGTCCCACTACCAAGAAGCTATTGATATCTACAAACGCATTCTTCTTGATAATCGGTGGGCATCTCTACTCTATTGCAGTGTCTCTGATACTGTTGGTATTTGAATTCCATTTAGTTGCTTAGTTTCTGAAAGTAGGAATTTTTCCCAATTACTATGTCCCTTTCTCACTGCAAAATGTGCACAAGTTGCAGCCCCCTCAGTTTTGTTCATGGCAAATCATTATTGAAAAATGCATATTTAAAAAGAAGTCTGCTGTCTGTTGCTTTCTTTTAGTGATATTTTCTTGTAATTCATTCCGAGATCCTTTTTTATTTTGCAGCTTTTTTCTTTTGAAATGATATATGGTTATGTACCTGCTTTGTCTTTCCCCCCCACACACACCTCTGATGGCCAGTCTGGTGACCCTTGCTTGTGATTATTGACTTCTCCTTCAGCTCTTAGCCTTTCTAAGAAGGGTTCGGGTTTTAGCTTTTATGTAGAGAGTTCCTTGCATTCCTTTAAGTCTGAAATTCTTTCCGTTTCTATTTATCCTGCTATGACACTTGTTGATAGGGGTTTTTTTTATCATTTTCTGCAAGTTCCTAGTTCAGAATTTAGCAAGGAACAAATTGAATTCTTAAGTGGCTGGAAGTATTGTTTACTAAAATAGAAACTGCTGTCCCAGAATACATAGCTATCTTTTGGAAGTATCTCTTCTTGAATACTTCAGAGAAAGCTGAAAGTCCATCATAATGTATATAAGTATGTCATGTAAGGCTTGGGGAAAAGATTTTAACTTCCAAGTCCTGTAGAAGCAATCACTCAAAGCTAAATGAGTAACCTTCATAACAATTATCCTTTTACTTACTGTTACCACAAATGTCTGTCTTATTTCTGAGTGTCGTTCTTCTGGCTTGATAGCTTGTAATGGCAAGGATTTTTTGAAATAATTGTACTTGGTATAAGATAATAAGATCCATTTAAAATATTTTCAAAGTTTTATGTGCATATTAAATGTCTTTGCATGTATTGCATAGAAAATCCTATTCTGCCAGGCCAAGTACAGTGCTCATGTTCTGTGCATTTCCTTAGTGTGAAGTTGCCACCATTTCCCAGATTTGCAAACCAACAGTTTTGTAGGTAATTCTTTAAAGCTTCAGTAGCTGCCGTTGAAAAAACTAATGTGAATCTGGATCTGTGCGATCTTATCTAACAAACTAGAGCTCTAAAGATACCTAATAAGCATTTCTCAGAAACCCCATTTTGATGTGCTTGTAAAAGATGTATAGACATGTGAGAGCTTTATCACTGATTTTAATGTTCTGTAGTATAACTATCTGCGATTTAAATGTTCTCTTTAATCCTCTTTCCTGCAGGGAATATCTGGCTCTGAATGTATATGTGGCCCTGTGCTATTACAAACTGGATTACTATGATGTATCACAGGAAGTGCTAGCTGTTTATCTTCAGCAAGTTCCTGACAGTACCATTGCTCTCAACCTTAAGGCTTGTAACCATTTCCGACTTTACAATGGGAAGGCTGCTGAGGTATCTATTGGACAGCCCTTCAGTTCACCTTTATTTTAGTTTAAGATTCCATACAGGTTTCTTTTTCCTTGTTATCTGTCTTAATCAGTAATTTTTATAATGGCCTTTATCTTGTCATTGTGTCCTTCTCTTAGGAATGTCACCCATTTCAATTTCCCTAGTATTAAGCCGTCTGTCCACATGTGTGCACGGTGGTCTTACAGTTTTCCCAGCCCACTTTTGACCTTGTGTCTATATGTATTATCCAATTGCTAAAATCATCACACAGAAGTAGGAAGGCAAAAATCTTCCAGTGATCCAACACCGGAAGATGGAGGTGTCTTTCTATCAGCTTTGGGGCTCATACAAAGCTCCATTTATCTTGTGTGCTTTTTTTGTTTTCGTTAAAATTTTGGAATATATGTAATTCCAGGCAGAACTCAAGAACTTGACGGACAGTGCCTCATTGTCTTTTGAGTTTGGCAAGGAGCTCATTAAGCACAATCTGGTGAGTAATGTATTTCTCAGATTTAATATGAACTTGACTCATTTGTAGAGCTTTTCTTGATGATTCATAAAATGGAATATTTTGGGAATTGCGGACCCAATTGAATCTCTGCTGCCATATAAGACCCATTCCAGAAATACTATCTGTATAATCAATGTCCCATCAAGTGTATTTTTTTCCCCTGGAATTTTTCCCTGTCAGTTTGAGACTGTGTCAAGAAAATAATAATGCTGTTGCTTTTACCCCTGAAGGCATATTAAAGTAATTTATGTCCTGTAAGAATACCTTTGCAAGATATTTTGTGGAGCCCAGTCAATAAGGACACTGTAGAAAAAAAGTCAGAATGCATGACCCTGAACTCTTATTTAGAACGACAACAATGTCAGTGGAATTAAGATAACTTGGAAAAATGGTCTTAATCCAAAAAGTACTAAACAAGGAGTTCATAGGGAAAAAGATGCTGATAAAAGCCAAAATACTTGTGTGTTCTGCAGTAAAAGAGTCAGTAATCACCTGTTAATTTTCCCTGCAGTGGTGTTATTTCTTTGCTGAACCAGCAGTGACAGTAGATTGCTCTTATTTAATGATGGACAGTTGCTTGCTTTGTCGTTTTTCAAGAGCAATCACAACAAGCTAACACTTTTTTCCCCAAGAGTTAAAACTGCTTTCAAACCAGGCTTCTGTAAATTAACATTCTTTATTTTGAATGTTGGTCTTTTGCCAGTGGCTTATTGAATAAGTATATTAGATTTTGTTGGAGGAACTGTCATGGGAAACAAGTGTAAAGAATCGACTGCTCCTGATCATTTTAGGATCCTGTGGCATTCTAAATAAAATGTAGAGTTGTTAGCCTATTTTTTCTCATATGAAAACATCAGAAGCAAATTGTAATTCTGTATGTGTTCCCCTCACTCTTGTCTCAGACCGTATTATTCTTTAAAATCTTTGATATATAATGTATCGCTGCTTTAAGCTGCTAAAAGCTGAAATAAGTTAATCTTTACTGATGGATTAAATACTTCATATTCTTCAGAATCAATTTGTCACACGTTGTAATTCTATAGTTATATAAAAGCAGCAATTATGCTAATCCTAGTGCCACTGACCTTTTCCTACTGTTAGTATAGGAATTTAAGGATGAATTTCCTTGAATTAAGAGATCATAGACAAGATTTTGATACGCAGTTATCAATATGCTGCTTTTCTTTGCAGGTGGTGTTCCGAGGAGGAGAAGGGGCTTTGCAGGTCCTGCCTCCTCTGGTTGATGTTATTCCTGAGGCAAGACTGAATCTTGTGATTTACTATCTCCGGCAAGGTAAATACACCTTCCTCTGGCTCTTTCATAGCTTCAGGGATGACATTCATTCATCTGATCTCAACTGACTATTCCATGAAATGCTTTTTTTTCTTTGCAGTAAAATGTAATTTATTTCATTTTCTGTTCCTCTGGAAAATAGTGATGTAAGAGTTCCCATGGCTTGCAGAGAAGGGCTTAAATTGTGTGCCGTCAAATAAATTTACTTTAGCAGAGTATTGGAAGTTCTTGGGTTGTGTGAGATGGCTTTGGGGATGGTGGTGTTTATATGTTTATAGTGAGAGGACCTCTCCTCTGCCTGAATATATGAGAATGGTAGGCCTATGTCCTATGTAAATACGGCACAAACATTTCTGTAAATACGGCACAAACAGATTATGAGCCAAAGTGACTGTGAACAAGGCTGCAGTTTGTGAACAATACATTTCATTCCAAATCTACTTTACAACTCTTAAAGAATTCAGGTAGGTAGCCAGAATCAGTTGGAAAGAATTTTCTACTGTTTCTCTCCTTAGTTGGCCGACTCCTTTGAATTTTATCTGAGTTTAGTTTCAGAGCCATTCCTATTCTCCCATTGTGTTCCTTTATTCAACAGTGGGTTGACTGGCTGAGTGATGAGTTAACTGCAGTCATCTAACACAAGGTGATGTGATGATTGCTTTTCCATCCATTGCTTCATTATAAGCCTTGTATTTTGTCACTTTTTAAAGTTGACAAAATAGGTTTAGATGACCAGAGCATCTGAAAGCAGAATAATGTCTTTTTTTACTTTTTAAATAAATGAAGTCCATGCCTGCGATTTTTTTTTTTTTTTTTTTTTCCAAAATGTTGCAAAACTACCAGGAAAAAAAGGAGATATATTCTGCTGGCAGAAGTAAGTCACACCAACTATATATTCTCTGCATCCCAATAAGTTCATCAGAGAATCTAAGCATATGTAAACACAGTACATTGAAAAGCTCTGTGAGGTTTTTGTAATGTGATTGACTTGGACTTTCAGATACTGATTCTGAGGAACATTTTTATGATTTGTAATCAACAAGGTTGGTGAGATTTAATCTTTGTAGTTGGAATAAGTTCTCTTTAGTGCTCGGTTGTATCCAGGACTGCTTCTTTTGTCTGCGTGTGCAATTGAAACACTGCCTCATTGTTTCAGTTCAACTCGGACTGTGACAAATTTTAGAATATCCCACTACTGATGACTATTAGTGGTTACAGAAATTGTTATTGTGGCTAATACTGTGCAATAAAATCTCACTAATCTGACTTTGCTAATCTGCAAACATCAGTCTTCACAAAATATGGCAATTCTATCCCTATTTTGTTTTATTTGATACTAGAGAATGACAATAAGGTTATTTAAATTTCATATGAGGTTATTTAAATTTCATCATGGTTGTAAATTCGGTATACGTTCTCAAGTAAATTCAAATGGTCACAATTGTATGTTATTAAAAGTACATTATCACCTGCCTTTTATTGTATAAATTTATAGAGTTCTAGGTAAATAACAGAATCACATTATTAGTGAGAAGGGACCTCTGGAGATCTCTAGCACAACATTTTATTCAAGGCAAGTCCAAGATCAGGTTGCTTAGAGCCTTGTCTAGTCTATGCATCTAGTCAGAACTTCCTCTGTTCCACCTTGTGTCCACTGCTTTTCATCTCACCCTGTGGAATCTGTCTCCATCTTCTCTGTATCCTCCCATTAGTTAGTTGTAGACAGTTCTCCTCTGACAGCTAAGCAAATGCAGTTCTCTCAATCTCTCCTCAGCCCCCTACCTGCCTTGGGAGCCCTTGGGTATGCTCACTCCAGTATTTCAATGTCTGTCTTGATCGAGGGATCCCAAAATTGGACACAGTACTCCAGGTGCAATCTCACAAGTGCCAAATAGAGAAGAATCCTTTCCCTTGCCCTATGGCTACATTCTGCTAATATGATCCAGTGTGCAGTTGGCCTCCTTTGCTGCAAGGGTGCACTGTCTGTCAGGACCCCCAGGCTGCCTTTTAGCCAGTCAGCCCCCTGCCTGTCATGTTGCTTAGGACTGTTTCAAACCAAGCAAGATGCAGGACTTGCATTTTGCCTCCATTGAACTTAATGAGATTTCTTTCAGCCCATTTTTTTCAGCCTGTTGAGCTGCTTCTCAATAGCTGGGAGCTTTCTCCCCCATCTTTTATCATCTGCGAACTTGCTGAGAGTACTCTCTATCCTATCATCTGGGTCATTAATAAAAGACATTCAACAGTATCAATCCCTGGAGGATTCAATTAGTAATGAGCCACCAGTTGGATTTTGTACAACTGATCACTGTCCTTTGGTAGTCCAGCCAGTTTTCCATCCCCTTATGTTACTTAGCCAGTCCTATCTCTCAAGTTTGGCTATGACAAAGATATAAGAGACCATGTCAAAGACCTTGCTAAAGTCAAGGTATACAGCATCCACTACTATTCCCTTACCCATACAACCAGTCATCCATTGGGTTAGTCAGTACACTTTGGCATTGGTAAATCTATGCCTGCTGTTCCCAGCCACCTTTCTGTCCAGTATTATTGTTGTCAATATCACTATAGGTAATATTGGTATTCTTACCAATTATCTTGGCCAATAATATTGTTAATAATAATACATGTTTCAAATTTAGTTCTACTTACACAGAAGCAAAGTACATCATCTGCATCACTTAAAGATCAGTCTTGTTTACTCATTTGCTGTCAACCTTGCAGTAATTTTCATTAGTTAGGTTCTGTTCTTCACTGTGGTATACAAATGACTTGCATAATGACAGAGGCCAAGGGGAATTAGGTTTAAAACCTCTTTCCTGGTTAGGCTAAGTTTCCATTTTAAAGTCTTGCGAGTGTAGCAGCATCAGTTAAGAATGTGAGAAATCATTACTTCTAATGACTACAGCTGTCTCTCCAAAACTTACAAGGTCTCCGATAAAGGTAGGCTTGTGTTAAGACATGCTCTGAACTGGAGTGACTGAAGCACAAACATGCATCCCATTTTTTTCAACTCTTTAAGGTAGTGACTTTTAACAGGGTTGGGGCCAGGTATCCAGTTGTAATCTGCTCCAGTGAGATTTGCTAGAGGCTTCTGCTGGAGTCTGAAGAGCATAGTTCTTTGTTGATGGTCTACACTGATGAAAACAAGGACTGCTGTCATTTCTTTTTTTGTTGTTGTTGTTGGTAGGCTGAGCTAGCCAAATATAACAAAAAAACTATTTCCATTTAAAAAAAAAAAAGTGATATCTTTTGGCTAGTCTAGCACCTTGTGCTGGCTTACTACATGACTGCTTAAGGGAATGGGTAGGAAAGCAGAGGCATTGGATGGGAGCCTGGCAGCTCCAATATATATTGCCTTAAGTCACCCTGGAGTACTGTCCATACAGTGTATGGATGGTATGTACTAGCAAAAAAAGTTTTGTTTGGTAAGGCTTGTTCTTATGGGCAGCTGGTATAATGCTGTATTAACAAAATTTTGCCAGTAAAAAGGGCGTCTTCACTAGGTTGGTTTATGAAGCCGACTGTAGTGCCAACATCTTTTTTTGATTTAGGTGAATTTTAGGATCTTTTCAGTTTACTTATTTCTTGGGTAGGAAGGAAATTGTTTATTGACTTTAAACTTTACATTTAAACTTCTATACCAGTGGTTGCTTTTTGCTTGTTAGAATTAGGGTCAGCTAAGAGCTGCTGGATTGATTTTGAAATATTGATAAGGAAAAGATGAAATTTCCCTTCAGAATCATGTTACCCTATCCTCCTTGAGCAGTAAATAAATATGAGAAAAGAAAAGACAGAAAGATGATGGATTTATTATCTTGACCTTGTACTGTTGAGAAGGCAGCCACTGGATTATGAACAAGGAGGCCAAGTCATCTCTACTAGGAAAACTGTAGTAATAAAGAAGCTATTACTCACTCCATGTTTGTTATTTGAGTTCTAGAAAACCATCACCATTGTGATATAAATTCACAATGATTTATAGTTACCTTTCTCCTCCTGTCTGAATGCTTTATTTCTTAGTCTATGACTATTGGGGAATGTTGTAGAGGATGAGTGACTTGTTCTAATACAGTGTGCTATGGGTTGTCATGCATTCTAACGTATGGTATTTCAGATGATGTGCAGGAGGCTTATAACCTGATTAAGGACCTGGAACCTACAGCTCCACAGGTAATTGCAAACTGATGTCATGGTCCATAAAGACGGAGGTTATAAATTGTTAGGAAATCTGCCACATACAAAACTGGTATCCTGAGGTATCCTTGCCCCATTATCACTTTTAAAACTCTTGTGTTTTCCATCTTTTTATCAACAATAGATTTAATGTGCATGCATGAAGTATTACATATGAGCATACATGAGCACTTAGCATGTTTATTGCCGTACCACCTGGAGTCAATAAGAATACAGCTCTATTGCGTGCAGACTTGATTCTAGTGAGCTGACCATTAGTGCATAGATAAAAGCCCTCTTCCAACTACAGCTACTTGTCATTTCTGCCCAGGTGATGGTTACCATCCCACAGATCTATTAGCTCAGATGCTCATGTGGTTTGTCCTGAAGCCATTTCAATAAAAATGAGCTAGATTAGATTAAACAGTTTAAATAATAGGTCTTTTCTAATTCCATCTCACTTTGGCTGCAGTGAGTGAAAACTGCAGTGTCCCTTGGCTGCTACTGTAATTTTCTTTTGTGGCTGTTCCAACATCTTTAGTCTCTGATTTATTCCTCTTTGCAGTTTATTTTCCAAAGGTCACATAGCTGGGCATGAAAGGGACCTTTCATGAGTCTGTGTGAGGATTAGATGGAAGGAGGGAAAAGGAAAACCTCGAGAACACAGATCCGGTGATTTTGTGCTGAAGGGTGTCTTCTGCTGTTGCTTTTCACTTCTCCTTGCATTTTTTAGTACAGCAAGACTTACTTGAACAGTTTTCTGCAGCTATTGGTCCTTTAGCCTCCATTTTCCCCATATACATGCCTAATATAAATAACATGATATCATTCTTGATCACATTTTGAAATGAAAATCTTTTGTGCTTTTTTTCCATTTTCTCACTCACACTTGGAAGGAACTCCCCTCTAAGACTTGCAAAACTACTTGTATATCCTCCTTCAGTTCTCAAATTTCTTCTTTGTCATGACGTCTATAGGATAATAATTTGGCATCTGTAAGAGAGTTGGTATGCTAAAATGATTACTTAGCGTGCTGGCTAGTACTCTCAGATTGTTTCTTGCACTCCATTGTTGGTCTGTGTACATGTCTCTTTCTCTTTTTGCATGTTTACATTTGTAACAGGGCTGTCCTGGTTTATCAGGAGTACCTACTAAAACAGGTTTAGAGCCATAACTCTTAATTATAAGACAAATTAATAAGACAAATGAGTCTGTTACATACTGAGAAAATCTTGCTCGGAGAAGAATTAAACTACAGTGATATCTCAGTAGAGATTACAGGATACTCTACTCCTACTCCTAATTTCAGTAGAGTAACATGACCACAGAGCACAAACCTCTTGACATTTTTGCCCTAATGAGAAACGCTATGCATTTTGGAGCAAGGGTGGTAGTGGTTATGGTTAACCAATGTGCATACTTGAAGTGGGATCTGTGCATTAATATAACAATATTGCACTTGATTATTGGTCATATGATGGTGAAGAGGGCATGATAGTATGTTATGGTGTTCCTTCTGGTGCATCGTCTTTGAGCATAAGACTTACCAGAAAACACACTACCCCTTTGCATCCCACATATTTAACAGAAGTGATTAGCTAGCAAGTAGAATGGATTTGGGGGGGGGTAACTTTGTACTATTGTGCTGAAGCACTATCATAGTAACCAGCTACCTATTAAACTGAGTTGAGATAGGGTTGAATTTAGGAAGAAAATAATGTGCACGTAGGCTCTTACGTGTCTCCTGAAATCTTCACGTTGTCTCCTCTGATCCTTTTTACCTTTTTTTTTTCCAGGAGTACATCCTCAAAGGAGTGGTAAATGCAGCACTTGGACAAGAAATGGGCTCGGTGAGTGAAGCCCATGAGGTTCTCCAGCTTCTCCAACAGTAGAATGTGAACAGATCTGTAGGGACTGGAATGGAGTGAAAGAGGCAGTCATTTCTCATTTAAACTGCAGGATCTTTGAGTCTCTTAGTCTTCTGTACAGTACTCAGTCCAGAATGAGTGCGATGCAAATCTCTGTTGCTAGTCCTGACAATAAATCAAGCTGAATTTGGCTTCTCTGTCCTGCTTCCAAAAAAACTGTTTGCTTTCTACAGTGTTCTTGTGTATCTAGGCACATACAGTGGCACATTTACCTTTTCTGTTCTTACTTCAGCGCTGGTTTGTCTGTTAGTTCCTCCCCATCTGTTCCTCAGAGCATATTTTCACTGTATAATGTAGCATCAACTCTGGAACTCATGTTGGATTTCCCCCCCCCCTCTCCCAGAGAGATCATCTGAAAATTGCTCAGCAGTTCTTCCAGTTGGTGGGTGAATCAGCCAGCGAATGTGGTATGTTTGAAATGTTCTTTCTCGATTATGTAATCCTTCTTACAATATCCAAATATATACCATCGTATCTTTGTCTAACTGCTGACTGTTAGCATGACTATTGCTAGGCATTTTGTTGCTATAGTATGAGTAACAGAAAGTCTAATTTGCAAGTTTTAATTAGAAGCTCAATTGATTCCAAACCTTACTATATGAATTTGGCTGGAAAAGAGGCTGTACTGCAAACTGCTAGTCTTCACTGATAGGCGCTGTGGCAGCTTGCCTTTGACTAATAATCCCTATTATAGAAACAGAAGACAACAGCGTAATTAGATGAAGCGTGTGCTGAAACCTCACAGGTACAGACACTCACAGGTGCAAATCTAGGACTGCTAATGAAAGCCTATCGAGTATGTAGAATCCTAGCATGGAGTGTGCCCTGGAACTGAGGGTGATAAAAACGTAAAGAGGAATTTGGCTACAGAGAGAAATGGAGGCTCTGGGACTAACTCCTTGGTTGAATCAAAAAACACAGGAAAATACCCAACAAAAAAAATCAATCTATTTTCAATATTTACTTCTACTTATTCAATAATAGACCATAACAAGACCTTGTCTTCCCTTCCCCTTGCCAAAGTAAAACCAAAAATCCCAAATCAAAAAAGCCAGTAATTGGAACACAGAAATTCAGCCAAAATGGGGCTTCCCAGTTTCCTTTTTAGGCATTATCAGTAAGACTATTTCTTTAGGTGGGTAACTTACGCGTGTTTATGGTGCAGACAGCTCATGGTCCTCAGAGACAGAATGCTGTCTCCTGTGTCCATGGTGACTAAAGAGAAGGAGCTCAAGAGACAGAGCGGCAGCACTGATGAAACTTTCAGAAATACTGCTGAGCCGTTCTGTTCCCCTTGCAGCCCTTGTACTGTTGAGATCGTGCAGCAGAGAACTTCACGCTAGAAGGCTGGAAGTAGTTCTATAGATGAGGCTTCCCTAACACATTCCTTTTGCATTAAGGCTATCCCTTTGGAGTTGGGATCCTAGCTAACAGAAAGAAGCAGTATGAACTGTAGTAGTGGAGGACTCGGTTAGTGGGCATATAGGTGACTGGGTTTGTGATGCCATTAAAGTCACAGTGTGACTGATAGAATGGTGGTAGACCTCTTAAAGCCCATAACAGTCATGCAGGTGTGATGAGTGATCATAGCACACGTAGATAAAAAGACAGAGATAGTCTGAGAAAAGATATTCTGAAAAGATGTATAGTGAAGATATAGCCCAAAAACAAAACTGAAATTATTAGGAAACTAAGAGTCTTAATTTTACTGTGATATGTTTTTAAACCCATATGCAAAACAGGATAGAGAGGCTGAGACTTGACGTATGTTTGGGAGAGGGGGAAGGGAACAGAAATGTAGTCTGATTAGGAAGGTAGGTTAATTGGAAAAAAAAAAAATGAGCCTATGGGAAGGATTGGTTCCAATTAAAGGTAAATGGAAACATTAGTACTGCATGCATCTTACACTCTTGGTAATTTCATGTAAAAACTGCTTTGTCATCTTTTTAAAAATTTGTGGGAGAAAACTGACATACAGAAGAGTACACAGTTCAAGGTAACTTCCTCCTTTCCTAAAGGCGAAATAGTGTGAGGGGTTTTTTTGTATCCTCAAATGAAGGACAGGTGGAGGTCAACAAACCATAGATAGGAAATAAGAGGCAAACAGAGTTCAATTTAGATAGGATATAACAAAAAGCAAACACATGAACACCAAATATGTAAGTGTTTTTATACAAATATTAGATGTTTTACAAGAAGATGAATAAAGTGGAACACCTGGTTTTAGAAGAGGAAGCTATAAACCTAAAATAACTTTTTAAATGTGATAGGAGGAAGATAACATGTAGGATATTGTTCCTATTTAATTTACAATGGGGTATTATTAAATAGATTATGCCAGTGGAGAAATGGTTCTAAACATTATAGAAACCTTCTCTCAAAATAAAGTAAATATCTTTTCTTTATCAGTGAGTAACATAAAATTGTTTTAAATTACATGCTCCGATAGGAGACTCATCGTATTGAGGCTAAATTATTCACCAGCCAGCCTGGATGGGAACAGTGACTGGCATATTAAAAGGTTAGAGATTTTATGTAGATAGATAATTAAATAATAGTTGGAGACTTCTATTCTGCCCATATTGACCTAGTAAATGCAATGACATGGCATGATATAGAGGATGAATTTTAAATGCTGAGTTTTCATCTTTCTTAAAAAACACACAAGTGAACAGGTGACTAGACCAATACAGAGATTCCACAGAACCTGATTTAAAATTTTATGATGAAAATTCAAGTCTGTTACAGTGATCTGAGTATAATCAAATTCAAAATCCATGTGTTAGCGAATACCTCAAAAAATTTCCACAGTACTAATTTCAAGAAGGGAAGCTACATAATAACCTTTCTCATTTCTAACAGAAAATTTTCAGTGAAGTAGCAATGAAAAGGATAAAATGCACCTGATTTGAACACTTGAAAGAACCTTTTGTTTCTTTAAAGAAAGGGCTCGTATTCATAATTAATAAGTTATAGGAGACAAATAATGACATGACTAGGTTTGCCAATGGTACAAAATTACCCATAGTAGGAAAAATGAAAGCTTCCACAATGATGAAAGCTGTGGAAGAATATATGAGGCTGGGTAATAATATGCAAATTAAATTTAGCTTTGATAAATGCAAAGTAGTACATGGCGGCGGGGGAAAACCTTAAACTGTATTTGGAAAATTATCAGAAAAGTTGGAGAGTATCTTAGGAATTGATGAGGAAAGAGAGAACAAAACAAAAATAATCACTGTGTCATTGTGTATAGATGTGGTTCCCTTGAATACTGTCTACAGTTCTGGTTCTTACATTTTAAAAAAAAAATATGGTAGAACAAGAAAGGGTACAATAAAGACAGCAAGGATGATCAGAGAAAGAGGATAGCTTCTTGAACAAGGACAGATTAAATAAAGGAGGATACATGGCTTGGAAAATGATGACTGAGTTTGGTTATGTTCACAGTACAGTACGTCATAAATGACAAGGAGAAGAGGAATAGAGAAGAATTAGTTACTGTACCATACAAAAAGCAAGGAGCAGTGACATAAATCATCACAGAAGATAATTAAAACAAACAGCCCAAATTACTTTTTCACATAACACAACTTGTTTGATATAGAATCTTGCGAGAACCAGAAGGTATAAAGAAGTTTGTAGAAGAAAAGTCCATTGGCTGTTTAACACAAATTTTCCAGTGATAATTAGGTAGTCCTCAGTGCAGATTTCTGGAAGCTGGGAGAAACTTCAAAGGAAGTGGCATACATTCATCACAGCATGTATGTGAAATCAGAATACATGCTTTCTATAGCTGTATATTCTTACTCAACAAGCTTCTGAACTGGATAGCCTTTGGATCCAATATGATAATTTTTATGTTCTTATGTAACTTAGCATATTAGCCACTATGTTGTATATTTGTGGTCATTTTTGATCTGCTGCCTTTGTTTTGCTGGATTTAGAATGGAGAACAGAATTCTTGCTGTTTGTATACTTGGGCTTTTGGTAAGTAGCCAGCCATGCTATTCAAGCATGCAAGTCATGCTTCAGCACTTCCCACTGTGCCAATTCTTGCAAGGAGCTAGTACCACTAGATTGTCTAAGATCTTTATCAAGTTACTTAACTGCTTTGCAGATTTATAATACAAAAGTAAGTTGGGCTCCCTAAAGTGAAGAAATCCTATGCTGTGTCTTGGCTCGCAACGGGGCCTACAAGGCTCCTAATTTTAATGTGGATTACCAAAAATTAATGTATTAAAATGAACATGTGGAGTATTTTTTCAAAACAAGGTCCTGTCTTTCTGACTTACTCTTGTTAACTGTAGCAATCCCATGACTGCATTAAGAAAAAAGCAGCAACAGACAGTTTAGGAAGAATACAGTGCCATGTATTTGTAAAGTATTTGGAGCCATCAGTTAAGCCCTTTGCTATTTTTAATTAGATCGCTGACTTGGAGGTTCAAGAAACGTAGAGCAAATAGAGTTAATGTGCAAGTCCTTTCCCATACATGTACACTTTTCATCTCATGTTGGAAGTTATGTACTTTAAGAGGAGTAGGGACAACCAAAACAAAAAACAAAACAAAACAAAAAAAACCAAGAAGCACTTATAGTGTAGGAGTCAATATTCACCCTCTAGCAGCAATAAATAACACCCAGAACAGCAGCTTGGTTTACTGTTTCTTTTTTTTTTTTTTTTTAAGCTTAATAAAAATTCTTAATCCCAATGACATGAGATGGAACTGGCATTACAGAGGAGGATATAACTAGATTTTTATAGTTAATTCTCATGCTCTTCTCCCAGGGTCTCAACTGGGTGGAAAATTAAACAGATCAGATTTCTGAGATAAGTTAAGGAGGAAATGGCGCAAAAGCAACATTAGTGAAAGTAAATGAACATTAACATTTCCGTTAAATGCAGTGTTTTTCGTGCTTAACATAAGGCTTGCAAACTACCCTAAAAACACTGCAAGCATAATGGAGAAAAGTACGCCTTTCACTTTCAGTGGCCTTCTTTAGGACCAAGTCAGGTATATCTAGTGTTGGGTGGGAGGAATGAAACATTTCTTCTGGACTTTGTGCAGTCTTTTCTTTGAGGTACTCTTAGGTCACCCTAAGTAATTTTTCAAAATGAGAACTTTTTCCTCTTCCTGCATGAGTCACATGGGATGAATTAGAACTATAAAACTCTAGTTTTCCTGTCACTAGTAGTATTCATTGCTGAGTTGTATGAGATTTACAGATGTTTTACTTGTTTGGTTTTTTAATGAAATCTTTCACTAAAAGTATATGGAGGATGGTATGCTGAGATAACAAAATACTCTGCCAAAATGTGGACATAAGAATAATACTGAAACTTAGAAACTCTCCAATCATATATGGGGGAAAAAAAAAAGCGTGGTTCTAATATTTTGTTACTGTGATTAATTTTTACTGAAAATGTATTCTCAGTTTTAAGTCTTCCTTGCATGTTTATTTGCTTTGTTTTTAATTTTGTTTAAAATAAATAGCTGTGAATTTATGAACTTGAAAAATTGAATGTGAGAGAAAAGGAGCACTTTTGAGATACCTGCATTCTCATTACAACAAAAAAAAGAGTGGAGGAACACTGAGGATTGTCCTGTCAAGGCATATATGTGTCATGATAAATATGCCTGCATGTAAAAAAGGACAGATAAATATACAGGCCAGTTTCTGCTCCCAAGTGAACGCTTCATAAATAACCAAATAACTTTCTTAAGTTGGAGAACTGAATGATGTGGTTCAGACATAGATAAGGATGGATTGTCTCTATATGGAAATGACAGGACTTCCAAGCTCAGTATCTCCCAGTGCTAAAAGATAAAAAATGAGAATATTCTGCTTTCCTTTGAAATACATTTTGAGATCTTATCTATATAGTGCTTTCCAGGAATAATTACTACCCTACATTTTTAAAGGAGAATATATTATTTTCCAGTGGGATGCTGTATTTTGTGCTGTGGTATGGAGTCAAAATATTGGTCTTCAGATACATGAAATATCATAGAATCATTTAGGTTGGAAAA
>NW_009234090.1:15357-15616 GCF_000690835.1 Fulmarus glacialis | reverse complement strand
AAGGCTGCCCTTGAGCTTCACGTTCCCCAGCAGCCCCTCGTTGTTGGTGAGAACAAGGTCCAACATAGCACATCTCCTCGTTGTTCCTCTATCACTTGGAGAAGGAAGTTATCATCGATGCATTCCAAGAATGTCTCGGATTGCTTATGCCCTGCCATGTGGTCCCTCCAACAGATATTGGGGTGCCTGAAGTACCCCATGAGGACCAGGGCTTGTGAACGTGAGGCTGCTCCTATCTGTCTATAGAGGGCCTCATCCG
>NW_009234090.1:11270-15034 GCF_000690835.1 Fulmarus glacialis | reverse complement strand
TTTTGCACAGAGTCATTTAAGTTGGGCCCCCGATGAAGCTGTCTTATTGGCTGGGTTCCTTTGTGCTGCTCTTCAGGTGTTCTCCTGCTGACCTGTGATCCTTCTTTAGGCACTGGGCATTTATTGCTGGCACTGGCATCAAACTGGTAGGAGTGGGATGGATTGAGGTTCCCCTTCCCCAGCAGGGGGGAAAGAAAACTATTTTTTTTAAATGTATAAAGTCAGAATAATGTAGGTTGCAAGGGACCTTCAGAGGTCACCTAGTCCAAACCCATGCTCAGAGCAGGTTGGTGGGTTTTTTTAAATCTAAAACGTGTGGGTGGGAGGAGCATGTAGTTGACCCAGAATTCACAAGATGAGTGAGCCACAACTGGGAACCGGAAGACAGTATAAGTTGCCTTCTAAGTAACCAATCTCATGGTGCATAGATGAGGTGGAGCAGGCTTGCATTTGGCTTTCTACTTAACTAACATGAAGGGAGTGCCAGTGATCAGGAGAGCTTCAAACTGGATGAGCAAAGGAACTATATGGTGTGCAAAGGAGCCCGGAGGGGTCACTTAAGACTGCACATGACTGCTAGCTTTGGCACCAGGAGGGTGGTAACATGCCATAGTAGCTGTCCTGCACTGGTTGCATTGGCTACCTCTGGCATGCTGGAGGCCTCAACCCACGTGGAAACCTGGGGCATAATGCAATCACCCAGGCCTGCCCTGCCTTGTGCAGAAGATAAGAGAAGTTGACCTCCAGAGATTCTTTCCACATTGAACTCCTCTATGACTCTTAAAAGGCAATGGCTTCCACCAAAAAAATAAAAAGTATTTTGCTGTTTTAGATTCTTTCTTTCGTAGGCTTACATAATGGAAGTTTTCTCCAGCAGTTGAAAATGTAGCATATGCTTGGGATTAATTTAAGATGCAAGAAAAATACTGCATTCTGGTAAATGTGCTATTAAGGATAGAGTCAAATAATGGTATTAACTTCCAGGATCATGGTTTCAATTAATGTTTTACTCAAACAATGTAAGTTATAAAGATATTTTCATTTGAAGTTTTGTAAACAGTTGACATAGCAGAGCAACTGAAACCGACAGGTCACCTGATATGTAAAAAATATATATATATTGAAAAATTTAATTCATATATTTACATAAAAATATAAATGTACACACACATATATATGACTAAATCCTTACACTAAAAATGCAGTGGAGAACTGGTTCTTGTAATTACATATGTCATATGAATGTCCAGTTACCAAGCTTTTCATCTCAGTCTAAAGGCCATGAAGGGCAGGTCCGCATACCACTGTGCTGTAAAACATCTAATATGTGGAAGTGACATTCATTTTATTAAAAATAACAATAAGTATAAAATCACTTAATATAAATTAAGAGGGTGTCTTCTTAGGTTTCCTACAACATACAATAAGGTGCTCATTGACCTAGGACTTTTCTTCAGAAAAGGGCAGTCTGCTAACCACATTTAATGTGTGAGGTTTTGCTTCAGCTGACAAAAAATGAGATTGACAAGAAAACCTGACAAAGGAAGACTGATTAATGTGAAAGTCTGAGGCAACTATAGACAGGAAGCTTATACTATACCTAGTATGCTAAGCAGTATAAGACAGCCTGAATTTTCACTTGTCTCTAGTCTGCCAAAATCCTGCTTTCACTGAGGTTAGATGGAATGAATAAATGGGCATGAGTGTCCCTCTCTTAAACATAAGTTACATTGACACTTCTGAATTAAGAAAGAGTTTCTCTACTTTTTGGAAGTGCATATGCCATTCTCCTGAGGAAATTCTTGAGTGTGCCATATAAAATTGCTGTCCTAGGGGGTGACTCACTGAGAATCACTGAGCAAGAGCTACTGAAAATAAGCATTAAGTCCTGCCTGATCTAGTGGCATGATGTCAATATGTCATTGGCATGATGTCAGTATGTCAATATGGTTAGGAAAATAACTGATAGCTGGGCTTCGTGGTATCAGGGGATATGACTGATAGTTATACTGGTGGCCCTGATAAACATTTGGGTCTAGAACTGCTTTTGATGCCTGTAACTGGATGAAGACTGCATATGTTGCTGATGTTGACAAGTTCAACATGCAAACTCAGTGATTAAAAAGTTAGTCTTGAAATATTTTTCTGAAAGTGGTTTTGAACTGGAACTGTAATCATACTTTGTTACCATGTGTTAGTTGTACCAGTAGTGTTGTTAACTAATTTTCTGAAAGAAAGCACAAGTTGTAAGTATAAGAATTTGCTTATGTAGGTCTAGTACAGATTAAGCATTTTTAATTTTAAGGATTTTTCATTTTATTCAGAACTGGTATTCATAGTGGAAGACACGTTTCTGTGTTACTTGTTAAAGTAATGATTTGCTTCTTTTTTCCCACTTGTGAAACGGGCATGACATCAACAAACTACCATTGCAAAATAATTTAGTTTCTAGAGGTGGAAAATCTTGAGGAGGGACTTAGAGAGTGATACGAACTCTTATCTTTATTCATGTGGAAAACAAATGCTTCATGTTTCACGCCAATTTTTCTATACGAGTACTTGATGATTTCTGTTAAGGATGGACAGTGTGTTTCACTGTTGCACTTTACATGTCCGAGGTGCTATACGAGTCATTTTTAATGAGTAGGTTAAAAATTTCAAAAAGAAAAAAAACCCTGCTAATCCCACTCTTGTATGCATAGTTACTTATCTCATACCCCATCACCAAGCTCTGAAATATCTGCTAGAGCCCTTTGCCAGAGTAACTTTGTGTTGTTTCATTTGTATGGTTTTTTCAAGTGGGAAAAGAATTTGCTGTCAAAAGGAAATTCTTAGACAAAAAATGTGTGCATTTGCAATTTATCTAATTGCATCCTTTAGAATACCTGTTTCCAGTTTTCCATTGAAATGTAAATGGCCCACACAAAATTGCAGCATGGTATTAATTTGATTCTATTGCTCTCTTGTGCTCTATGCTGCAAGTTAATTTATAAAGACTTTAATATTAACCTTAGTTAAATTATGGTCACCAGTTCACCTTTGTCTACTATTTTCCAAAATAACAAGTTAGAGGTTCTTTGTAATGCCTTGAAAAGGATACATGGTGGTGCTCTTATGTTGTTGTGTTTATGTGAGTAGCATAATTGTGCTATTCTTACAATTACTCCCTGTAAAACAGGCACCATCATCTCATCTTTCTTGCAAGATCTTTTCTAGAACTGAAGGAGAAGGAGCAGGTGTATGGGGAGGGGAAGCAGAGAGGATAGGGAGGAAGCAGAACAAAAATTATTGATTTTTAAATCTTTAAAGTAAAAATATTTATAAGTCAGCATTATCTTTAAAAGGTTTAAAATCAACTTTATTTCAAAGCTTTAGTTTAATATAATTAATGATTTTTCCAGTACATTTAACTGACAATTATCTCCCCACCTTGACACATGAACGTGAATATTTATATGCACAGTTACAACCTCTCACCAGCAGTTCTTCCTATCCCACAGACATCTTGTTATACCACAAAATATTCACCAGAGTAGGTAAAAAAAAAAAGTTATATTTAGTAGAAAATACTTATTATTGGTGCTCTGCTTCCCTGCTAGCTATTCCACATCCCATGATTTTAATCATGCTTCTTATAATAATGTAGGCAACACCATAGGACAAGAGGAAATGGCCTCAAGTTGTGCCAAGGAAGGTTTAGACTGGATATTAGGAAAAACTTCTTTACTGAAAGAGTGGTCAGGACTTGGAACAGGCTGGCCCCG
>NW_009234090.1:0-11239 GCF_000690835.1 Fulmarus glacialis | reverse complement strand
AGTGGTAGAGTCACCATCCCTGGAAGTATTTAAAAGACGTGTAGATGAGGCGCTTAGGGACATGGTGTAGTGGGCATGATGGTGTTGGGTTAACGGTTGGACTTGATGATCTTAGAGGTCTTTTCCAACCTTAATGATTCTATGATTCTATGATTCTATGAAACTTCTGAGGTGCCAGCTCCGGGTAACCTACTCCCTGACACTCCCTGGCTCTCGCTGTGCCCTCTAAGCTAGGGAAGCAGCTCTTGGGTTCTGAGACATCACAGTGCTGCCTTGCAGATCTCACACTGTCAGTGTGGATTCAGGCTTCGCTTGAGCCATGATGCCAAGGCTCTGGAGTGTTATCATTCCATTTTGTATCCTGATATTGGCTTAGGATGTTGCAACTTTAACTGTGGGGAAAAAAAATTAAATCTCAACGACAGACTATCTCCCCCCCGCCTTTTATTTTTTTTCCCCAAAATGAAAGAAATAATGTTTACTCCATTGCTGCAGCTCAAATGATAGATCTTTCTGATTGTTTCAGTATGAGGCCTTATAGTCTTAAGCAAACTTTTCACCTTAATACACCAGCAAAGGCATAAAATAACACTAGAAAGTAAAGAGGACTACATGGTTCAATGCAGATGCAAAATTTGTGTAATTCAGGATTGTATCAGAGATATCCTACTGCTAATATTCTGGCTTACTCAATGATGCCAAGCATTAATCTCAATCATTTCTTTTCCAAAGCTTTAAAATTTGAGGTCTGTTTGCCTTCCATTACATCCTCTGTCTTTGCTGAGCTACTGCTGCAGTTACATGGTTAAATATCCTGTTAGCAGAAAAATCCATTTATGTGCATTGGCATTTTAGTCAGTTGTCTGGTACAAATTTGCAGCTCTTATCCAGGTGTATAGTCAAAATATAATTGTTTGAAATATTTTTTAGTGTCATTTACCAATGGAAAAAAAAATCCTATAAAGTAATAATTTCCAAAAAATTCTAACAATACTTATAACTTATGCTACCTGAAATTTGGGTATTTGCCTATGGACATATTTGTAAAATCCTAAACCTTGTATTATCCTGAGTGTTTTCTGTAGTTTAAATGAAGGCCTCACTTTCCTGTCACTGTATCACTACAATAAAGCAAGTGTCTGACATTCATAACTATTGAATGCAGTGAACAGGTACCTGCTCTAGACTCCCATCCGCATCGTGACTTTCAGTGGCACCTGAGACTGTTCAGTGAATTTCAGCAACCTAGGTTATAACTTGTTGGGCTGAGCAAGACCCTTAGGAATTTCCACTTCATCTTTGTCCACATTGGACTATCTAATGCAACCAAGGGACCACTTGACTAGGACCTCCAACTTTACCTCCATAGTGTTAATAAATCATGCTATCATAAATTAAACTTTTAAAATGCACATGATTATAAGAAGTAAGACTCCTTTTGAAAGGAGTTGTTAAGTGACTCAAAAGAGAACCTTTGATACACATTTT
This sequence comes from Fulmarus glacialis, assembly GCF_000690835.1. Taxonomy (NCBI): domain Eukaryota; kingdom Metazoa; phylum Chordata; class Aves; order Procellariiformes; family Procellariidae; genus Fulmarus; species Fulmarus glacialis. The sequence continues at coordinate 9,751 of NW_009234090.1, read as the reverse complement.
TTTCCCTTAAGTGTGCTCACTGAACCTTCCTAGGCACACTGAGCTACATATCATTGTCACTGTCGTTCCGAAGAGAAGGTTATAAAGAAATTCTCTTAGGAAGGCTTCTGATACAAAAAAAATTGAACAGTTTACGAAATGATATTGAAACCAAGTGATAAATATGCAAATTAAACTTGCCAGGTGGCAGGAACTCTTTCAATGTTCCTTTTCACCTTTAGATAGAGTCTGAAAGTCTTCTGCCAGTCTCTCAGTCTCAAAGTGATTTCGAGGAATCCTTTATGAGCAAATTTAAAATTGAAAATTTGTATTTTCAAGGTCATTCTTATACATTAAATTAAATACTTCAAGGAAAAATATAAAACAGGTATGAACACTGGCAATGAAGAGAATGCCAAGAGTAAAGGGAGCAAAACGTCTATGCGAGGCTGGAATCAAAGGGTAGAAGTAAAAAAAGAGTTACATCTGCACAAATTGCCCATAATGAGCCAGAAGGGTTATCCATTTCAGCATGTCTTTCCCTGACTGTGCCCGGGAATAGGACAGAGAACTCAGAATGAACCTTCAGCTACACAACAAAAGTTCTTTGCATAAACTGAGATTGCGGCTTTTGATAGCTGACAATAGAAAGTGAAACACTTTACTGGAAAGCTAATTTTTTTAAGTAATATGAAATAATGGTTGAAACAGTTTTCATGCATGTGCAATAAGTGTGGCAAGTGAGATTACATCATAGTGATAGTTTACATGAAGAACTGAGAAAACAAATGCAATGTTTAAAGAATAGCATGACTGTATTTGGTTTGCCCAAAGTTAAACACAAATTAAACAAGTTAAGCTAACAAGTATTTTACTGTTATTTTCATTATTATTGTTACTGCTTTGCTTCAAAAACCATAGTTTCAATCGATTCTATATAATGCAAAATTTGATGAGACTTTAAATTGTGTTATTAAGGCCTGTTTGATTTGTTCAGTGCTAGCCAATGCAGCAACAAAAGCAGAGGAAGAGGAACATTAGTATAAACTAACCACTTCTTTTCCTTTTTGGTGGGCACAAGAAAGCAAAACTGAAACATATACATATCTTAAGTGAAGAAATGATTGAACTTATCCTGTATTATGTTTAATCATCTAAGACTTCAAGAAAGGTGGAATATATAGCTTCAAGACTTTTCTTTTAAAATAGAAATTCTGCTAAATTAATAACCCAGATGTTTATTTCAAACAGAGCTTATCTCATAAATATTTTGAGTGTGCTGGACTAGTTTCTTCTCCCAGCTTTTTTAACTGTCTTCTTAAATGAAAGGAATGTCTTCAGATGTGCCTGTGTGATAAGGATCCATGGTGAGGAAAAAACAATATCTTATGCTTTTAATAAGGAATTATCTTTATGAAATTGTCTGCTTTCAGGGGTCAGGATTCATTTCCTGTCAAATATATCATAGAGGCATTAATAGCAGTGCTTATATAGTCCTGTTTCTTAGTTTCTCTGCAGAGGAATTTTCCATATTAGAGAGCAATTGTAGCATCCAACTACAGTTTCAAGAAATTTTTCCATGTCCTAATTAACACAACTCATATTTCTAAAGAGATGGCCATTTTGAATTGTGATTTGGATAAAGGCTTCCAATTTTTTTTCCTGCTTAACTCATGGTTTAGTTAGGCACTTGGCAGCTTTTCATGTTTTTGCTGAAATTTATTTTCCTTCTTTACAATCAGTTTTCATGTAGCTTTCTCTCACTTTTGGAAACTCTGGAATATGAGAGTAGTCTGTTTCCTGAAGAAATTTTAAATTTTGCCAAAGAGATGTAAATTTTTTAGCTCATTTCAGGTTGCAGAAACAAAATGTTACTGTACTATTTCAACCATAATTTCATGGCGACATAGTTTTTATCTTTTGAATAAATCTGAATGATCTAATCTCATGTTAGCAATCTTATTTTTCCCCCATAAAATGAGATTAGAAACACTTACATGCCTCTTTATACATATATGTAGTATGTACCTCTCTCTTTCTATATACATACACACACAAAATCTGCTTATTATACATACATGTGAGTGTGCATATGCATATTGTAGGTATATGCATTTGAGTGTAAATCATGCTTTTTTTGTTCCTTTGCCTGGATAAAACTTTTCTTCTACTTACCACAAAGTATCTCTTCTACTCATTGCCATGTTTCTGACACTCATTTGGTTTTAGCGAGATGCAGAGATGGCTATATTGAATGAATGCAGGTATTTAGTTAGACATCCAGACACTTTGAGGCTGATAGCTTCCTTCTAGTTCTGCAAACTGAACAGCGTATTCCAGTGAAATGGGTATTTTTATGAATACTTCTTAATTCCAAGAGAATCCACAAGGGGACATCAGTTGGGCCTTTAAGGAAATTAAATTATTTGATGTTAAAGGAATATTTTTTCATGAAAGACTTACTTTACTTGAGTATTATTGAACTTTGTAGAAAACACTGAAAGAAACTCAAAGAAAACAGGTATGATAACTTTTTCTAAGAATAATAAATTTTATTCCTGTCATGCAGATGTGATGTCATTTGATTATAGCGGTTATTCATGTAGCAGCCTAGATATGTCTAGTATAATAACACAAGACAACAAGAGAAGAATATTCTTACTATCTACTGATGTAGTGGCTACTATCTAAACAATTGAAAGTAATGGGCTTAAGATACAGGTTATGTACGTGCATTCTGAAGAAAGGCTTTGCAAAAGAGTGTTATCTAAATAGGTTATGAAAACAATGCTGAAGTGCAAACTGATAAATGGAATAGGAAGATAAGAATTAAATAATTAGGAAAATAAATAATAATCTACAACAGTGAAAAATCAAGCTCATAAAAAGGAAATTTCACTAAAGAATAAATGCTGGTAGGCAATAATCTATACTCTTCTCAGTTCTTTATTAAGCCTTTTCTGAAAACAGGTAAAGAGCTAGAACCTTGCTCTCATATAAAAGAAAAGGATAGAACAGTACTCATGTCTGACAGGAACCATGTCTGTCAAAGACTGCATCACTAGTGATGCTGTCTGGTTCAACAAAATGTGATAAATAGAGCAGAGGCCTAAGTGAGGGCTTAGAGTTTACTACACCAACAAATGACTCTTAGTCCATCACTGTTCTTAAGAATGATTTATCTTGCAAACATAATTTTGATATTTTGGGTTTTACTATGTCTTTCATGTGGTAACTTACAGATCTTTTGAGGGTAACTTCCAAACCTTTTGATTATAACAGAGTTCCATTCTATTATACTTAAGGTTGAAAATGTGTCTCTCTTTAAATGTTGACCCTTAAGTGCTCTAAAAGCCACACAGACACTGAAGAGTGATACAGAATACTATTATTGCTCCAAAATGGGGAACATTTCCTGAGGCATAATCCATTCCACTGATCCCAAAAACTCCATTTAAAGGTAAAACCATACCTTAAAATTGTGTCCAAAACAGAATCACTGGATGTTTTCACTTTTAGACATAATGTACCCACTACCCCTTGTGTAGAGATAGAAACAGATAACAATACTTGAAAGTGTTTGGATCTCATGTGTGAAATGGGTAACACTGGATTAAGTTGGTGTAAAAACCAAAATGAGGAGTTGATTTCTCCTAAATTTATAATCTCTATAGACTGCAGGGATGAGAGTACTTTTGTGGTTTGGGTGAGAAATTAGCCCAATTTTGCCACAGGCATCACAGATGCAGATTCTTCTGTTTGTTGTGATTGGTTTTTTCTGTTTACTTTTGTTCTGCTGGTTTAGCTTAGTGGCGCTGACAGCATCACTACAACCACCAAGTCTGGCAACTCTGCCACCAACACACGGACCATAACAGCAGTTTCCCACATTGTGGAACTAACATCAGATAGCTAATGGTTTGCCTGAGCACATTTTTTTAAGCGTTCATTGGCCTGCTTCCTGGAAATCCAACTCATATTTACCACCTCTTGAAATAGTTTTAGGCACTCTACTTTGACATAAGCTTCAGATGCCCGTCCAATATAACTGATCCTGTAGGAGGGTTGCTTGAATGCTGAATATTTGACTATTACTATGTTGGTTCTTATTCTGAAAGATTGTACTGCATGGGCACAGACAGTGTGTGTGTAAGAGCCCAAAATGCTTCCTGGAACAGCTCTGAATTGTCTACATTTTTCAGCCACACAAGAGAATGGGGATTACAGCTGCATAGTGCACATTTGCTTTTGTTTGGATTCAGATGCTTATTTCCTTCTTGAAAGGCTGTTTTAATCTCCTCAAAAGCTGTTCAAGCTTTTCCTCTGCTCCATGGCACTTCATCATCAATCATGACACTCTGAGATGGCACGCTGCCACAAGGACAGAATAGCCGGTGCTGCACTGTCAACAAAAACAACTGGCTTGACTAGCTTTCCATTAGGATATGGCTGGACCCAGACCTCTGTTTTTTAAGCTGATGTTTAGGCCAAACCACTTAGCAGCAGTAATGTACTGCAAATCCTCTAGCGTGTGTACAGTCTGTATGCAATTATTAGCAAAGAGTAGGTCACGGGCCAGCAGCTCTACAATCTTTGACTTAGTGCAGTCTCTGTAGGCAGAAAATTCCATCATTATTAAAACACAAATACAGATTCCTTTATTATTGACTCAAAATCAAGAGCTGCTGTAGAAAAGATGCTTAAAATAACCCAATAAGGACCTGTTTTAGAAACCAAACCAAAACAAAAAAGCTACCCCAACCCTCCCTCCCCAAAACCAAACCAAAACCCAAACTTCCTTCTGTCCATTTTCAACCATGAAAGCTCTAACACTCCAGCTCAGGAATCTCCTCAACACGCCATCAACAAACACCTTAAACAGATTTGTGCAGAAGCCTCTAGGGACCTTCATGATGACAAAGACTCTAACCAGGACCTAAGTCTACCCTCTGACTTTTTCTCTAAGCAGCCTATCTGCAAAAATTGTATCAAATGCTTTGTTCAGACTGAAGACTTATTTGTAAATTTACTTATAACAATCTTTCTTTTATAATATGAAAATAAGATGATATATATATATTCATATATTCGTATCTTTATTTATAACTATAGCAGTAAAAATCAAAAAGACTTTCGTGCATGCTACAAGCCAAGCTACTGGCACTAGCCAAAACAACAACCCATGTTAACGATCTTGGTGCCAGTTTCTTACTACCATGGTTGTCCCACCAGCAACACAAGCATGATATCATATACCAGAAGCCTTATGGAATCTTAAAAAGCCTTCTAATCTAGCAAACTGAATTACATAAGGGAACATGCATAAAGAATGAACCAAACCCACAGACACACTGGATTATGTCTTAAGCAAACATGAGGGAGTAGGAAGGTCTCTTGCAGCAATGTCTCCAACAGCAAGGTTTGGGATCTTTAATTCCTTATTTGTGGAAATTGCAGTATGAATGTAACTGTTAAGATGCCTTCAGATTATGCTTAAAGGCAAAGTATTTTACATATGGATATCCTTCTAGGAAGAGAGGGTGAAAGGGCAGAAGACGGAAAAAAATAAGGATTAGGATTTCAGACTGCAATGGACCTCTTTCTTTCTTATTTTTCCTCCAGCATGGTGTGTTTCAAAGGGCTTAATGTGGTTTCTGCTAAAGCTTCTCTATGAATTCAGAAAGTGCAAGCTGCTGTTTTTATTGACTTATTCATTCTGAGAGTTCATTCTGAGTTTAGATCTAATAGTTTATATAGTTCATCACCAATCGTTTAAATATTTCATCATCATTACTTACCCTTCTTAACTACTACCCCCTCATTTTTTATGAAAAAGGGCATTTTAACAAATTAGTGTTTAACATCAAAGGCTTATTCTTATGCAATGTGAATAAAAAGCTCTGACAAGAAGTGATTTCTAGGAAAATGATGAATCCCTCCAGTACAGCTGACCTAGCTATTCCCATTTAAGTTAAATTAATAGATTTTTTCATTTCTGAGGTAATTTAATTGTCTCACTACCTGCCTCTTTCCCATGCATTCAGTTGTGCTGTGCTTTCTCTTTAAATGCAGAAAAGATCACTGAAATTAAATTTTAACAGGGATGCAGATAGAGTTAATTTAAACTAGAGGCAGAACAACAAAAAAAGCTTGTGTTTTGATACCATTAGCTGCAGAATTATTTGCTATCAGTTAATGGACTTGTTAAATGAGACAAAAATTAATTGTGTCCCAACCTTGCACAGTTGTTCTGTCACGCTCATGCTGGAAAAAGAGTTACAATAAACGATTGTGGGGGAGGGGACTGACAGTATTTATTATCTTTTACCTTACATTTATTCAGAAAGCCAAAAGGTTTTTTACAACTTCAGATTAAGAGAAGCCCAAACCCTCATTTTTCAGTCAAAGTAATTACATTTGCCTTCAGGAAGTTTCAAAGTGAAGGTGTCAAAACAGGACTTCCCCTCCACCACCACTACCCCCCCCACACACACACCCCACCCCGCCCCAAAAAAGACTCTGGCTAAAAGAAGCCAATTTCATGAAGAATTTCAACTGACAAAACTTCACGGTTTGACAGCATATAGTTCCACTCGAGTTTACTGAATCAGCTATTGTCAGCCTTCAGGGAAGGAAAACAGCTAGAATAAATTAGAATAACTTATTGCAGAGCTGGCTCCACAGCAAGTGAGCATTGAGAATTAAGGAGCAATAACTGGGTTTTTTTTCATGCAGAACTGACTTTGAAGACCAATTTGAAGACCCAGACAGGATGAAAAACTACTCATTTTTTTCTTCCTAGAAGTCATAACCCACCATGTTCTGAAGCAGAAATATGGCCTCCAAGATACCCAAGTAGCTATGGACATGAACTTTTTCAGTCTTCCTGATCTTTCGCAGTTTTCAGTAGTGTTCCCACAGCTGAAGAGAAGCAGCACCTACAGAGACAAGCTGGGTCGGGTCAGTGGCCACTGCAAAGGCAAGGCTTGTTCCTTGCAGCTGCAAAAGGCATCCCTGCTACCTCTGGCTTTGACTCTGCACCACCTTTCTTGCAATTAAAGGTGTGAAGGTTTTCAGGTTTGGAGAGTTGCTGTTGTGAGCTGATTAATTAAACGATTGATTAACTACTAACTATCACACATTAATTACACAGGACTAATTAAGCTATTCATCCTACAGTCTAAGCAAAAGCTTGTTACCAATTGCCAGACTTAGATATACTTATGTGGTGCCAGATACCTGGAGCAAATATATTTTCCTGGTTTTTATCAGGACAGCAGCTGTCCTGGAAAATATCTTTGGATAGCAGTTAAATTTTCTTAGCCAACCTTATTTTTCCAGCTATATTTAAATAGCTCTGCTTCTTCCTCTACTTTCTGCAGATGTTCAGCATCACAAATAACTCTGAATAAATCCTGTTCTCTTCCTCATTGTTGTTTACCTGTTTATCCACTTCTCAAAAAAAGAGTGTTACAGAAGATAAAATGGTTAGCACCATATAAGGTGACCATTTTGTCAGTCATTACTGTGTCAACTTCTGTGTTTTATCTCAAACTAGGAAAATGCCCCAGTCATTCAATTGGAATAATCATCAAGATTTAGGGTCAGCATCCATAAGCAGAAGCTTGTTACACCAATATGAAGAGTTCTTTAAGGGAATCCCCTTAAAATAAACACACACGTACATACACTGCACTTGTTAACGCAAAGAATGACCTTTGCTATACTTTGATTAAAGGCTTCAAGATGAAATGGTCTTTTTCTTAATAACAGTTGTAATAATAAGGAACATATCAAATAACTTTCACTCACACTAGTAGGTCCTAAATGGTAAGGTGGACTAAGTTTCTGAGTAAAGATTAATAAAGACCAAATCAAGGATGAACAAGATATATTTATCTCCAGGTTTAGAAAATGAGATTTTGAAATTATCTTGTTTATTTTCATTTGATATTATTCTTGGGTTTCTACCATGTCCTGAGCTTTATTCTTGTAACAAAAACATTATTTTTTTCTTTAAATAAATGATTTTTTTCATTTAATAATTTAATTCTTAAAGCCAGAGCTTTAAGAAAATTTTTAAGTATAACAGGTTTGCAAAATATGGTGACGCAATCTATTTTTTTTATGTTTTGAGTTTTTTTTTTTTTTTTCTTTTTAAATGCATGGCACAGCATAACAGGCTGCTTTTTAGACCTACCACAGTTTTTATGTAAATAATGAGCAGCTGTTTCCTACTGAAACTGTGACCCAACATATAAGTCATATGTTGGCAAGTAATTCATAACAAATTATTATAGTTTAATTCTGTTTATATGCTTCCTGTAAATAAACACTTACTTCATGGGTGAATTTCATTAAAAATCCCAAACAAACTAATTTGGGTCTCCAGTTCACATATGAGCCATTACCTTGTCATCTGACAAATTGTGTGCACAAACTCCTGATCAGTAGCTTTTAAAGTGCAACTAATTTGAAACGTTTTTGTATTTTGTAAGTCCAGCTGTTTTGATTAAACACAGTCATAAAATCCATTTATTTTATTTAATGAACCAAAATCTTATAATGAGATTTCATTTGTGAATAATGTTGTATATGAATGATAGTTTATTCCTACAAATGTTTGGCAATACACAGGTAAAATTAATTTTACATTAGCATTCATGCCAGTGAATTTGCTTATTATTTGCAGCAAGAAGAGAGAAAGGTGTAAACACAGTCAAAGCAAATGCAATTAAATTAAAAAATTGGGGTGAAATGTGATATTGATACAAGTGCACTTAGGAAAAGGTCTTAAAAGCTTATTTATTAAAAATTTTCTTTTATTGACTGTCTTATATTCCCCTTATAAAATCAAAGGCCTTTCTATTCATTTGGCCGCCACGTCACTGTTTAATCTTTGATTTGACGTGTAATTATAAAGAGATGCAAAATAAAAATAATCTTCACTGACAATGTTATAAAAATTGAAACTACTTGAGAATACTTGATTCAAAAAGACTTATCATGTTGCCCAAGTCTTGCCCTCCAAAACAGAATGAGTCACATGGGGAAGCTGTTATAGGCAGATCTGAAGAATTGAAAGAATTGTTGAATAGTAATTTAGAAAAAACAAACATGGCAAACAAAGCTGCTATAATCACTTTATTCATAGATTACCATTGTTAAATAAGACTGGTTTTATTTACTAAAGGCTGTAATTTGCAGCTTTATCAGAATATTTGTATAAATCCAAAATTCGCTAATTTGAGCAGCTCTATTACAAAGATGATTTATTAATAGTCTAGCAACTGGGATGAAGGTCTGCATTTGTTTAATGATTAAGAAGGTGTTGCGAATGAGTGGTTTAGCGGCCGCTCAAAGAATCACTGTTGACGGTATTAGCAGAAAGTGATTTTAACAGAAATTTATAAAAGCGTGACTTAGCAGAGTTCGATGGCAAGGTCCACTCTATCACTTACTACACAGATGAAGCATACAAAGTAAAAGAGCATGGGAAACTAAGTCGTCCTTGGCTAATGTAAACACTACTTAACAACAACTAAAACATGAGCGTGTTATCGACATTATTCTCACACTAAATCCAAAACATAACACTATACCAGCTACTAGCAAGAAAATTACCTCTATCCCAGCCAAAGCCAGGGTATTGTGTTAGAACTGAGTTGGGATGATTTATGAAAAGATTAAGGGAGACCCTCCCGTTGAGTCATGAGGTTCAGAGAAGACCCGACTAGGCCTATCCCTAGTCCCAGACTTGGGCAACAGTTTA
>NW_009234089.1:0-6873 GCF_000690835.1 Fulmarus glacialis | reverse complement strand
AAGGTGCTGGGGGCGGGGGTGGTTTTTTCCCTAGGGTGGGAAAAATTTTGGAATTTTAATTTCTGAAACGTGAATCCAGCTGCTGAGTTCACGGCCCTTCTCTCCAGCAAACTTGAGCACTTGTCTCGCAAGGCACACTGCTCATCTCACCCCTGCATCAGTGATTTGTGTCTTCCCACGTGTTAGGTGCCTTTGCCTAGCGATGCCACCCATCACACCTCCTACTCTGGGGTCCTGTTTTCCCCGGCGAAGACCACTGGGATCCTTGCAGCTCTCAAGAGTTTCCAGCTTTTAAAGGAGTGAAAGAGGGGTATAGTATAAATCACAGTGCTTCTACTTAATATCAGTGCTAATCTCTGGATGCTTTTACAAGTTCCTTCCTGATTTAGGTTGTCACATTCTCAAAGGGCACTGCTGAGTATCTGCAATCTCCTAATATATATTTTTAATCCTAATTTCTAGCCCTGTCTTTGTTAGGGGGAGGATGGGGGGTGGTGCTTCAACTGGTTAGGTAGTTCAGATAAAACCTCAGGATAGCCTAGGATTTACCATGACCATATAATGCAAGTTAAAATTATGAACTATCCTGCCTAAAACAGGATATAATGGCTTAAAAGTACTCTTTCTTCCCAGTCTTGATGTAGCCCCCGTCAATTACATGGTAACTGTCGAGCTGCACACACTATATATAAATACCCAAGATATTAGATGATAATGTAGCTGTTATACCCTGGTGTAAGAGGTCTGGCAGCTGCAGCTATCTCGCTCCCAGTATCCCACCTGACGAGGTGCCTCTGCGTGGAGCTGCACTGCGTCGTGTCGACACGCTCCGTGCCGCTGGCCTCGGCACGCCGGTGTTTTGGTTAACAGGTGGGGCAGTGGCACTTTGTGTTTTGTTCTGAGCTTTCAGCGCTTCACTTCACTGAGTGTTTTTTCTCCTTCATGCTTTTGCACCTGATGATATATACTGCCTGTGTGCTCAAACTCTTCCTGTGACTGGGATGAAAGTAAGACCCCCAGCGGCTTCCTCCCATGCCTTGTGTCAGGGCCACGTCTGCAGAAGACAGTGCTGCTCCTTGCTTTGTCTGAGCAGAAGTGAGTAGTGGTGTTTCTGCGGTGAACTCGGGGGTCTCGGTGACCAGGGTCTGTACTACGCAGTGCTATTCAGTCTAAAGAATTTGAGATGTGGATGAGGAGGAAGGCTGAGGCTGAAGATGCTAGAGGCTCTGGTCAGTCCCCCACTCTTCTTTAATCGATGGCATGGTTGGGTAGAACCTTCTCATACCAGGCAAATGTTTTACTGTACATTACACTGCAGGGGACGTCAGTAGCTATAAGGTAGAAGTGGCCAAGATTCTTTATTTCATCTTCACTTCTCACTTTTTTCCTCTGTAGTTTCTTTATTGGCCAGCTAGCAGGTAGTGTTGGGAGAATGCTGGGTGACATTGGTATCTGTCACTCAACACTTGTGCTTCAGCGTTGCCTGTTGCTCTTGGTCAATGGCAGTTACTTGTTCTTCTGTTTTGAACTTCCATTTTTATGTTACACTTTCTGCTTCTCTTGTTTCAGAAGAATCTATTGAAGATGTGGAAGGGTCCAATGAAACAGCCGGTGATGCTGAAGAGCCTGCCAAGGAGCAAGAGAGTGGAGGGGACAAGGACCAGAGTAAATGGACAGGTGGGTTTTGGTCCCTCTTTTTCTTTAAATCCAAGAGGGGAAAGAGGGAAGTTGCAGAGCAGCGGTCTACAAAACTCTTTCCTTAAATGACCGTGCCACACAGCACTGTGAGCATGACATGAGTGTCGTCCTCTGTGAAGTCTTTGGGTGTAGCTTCATGACACACTCGCGTAGTTTGAGCCGTGGTGGTCATGCATTCCCCCTCCCAGCCCCAGGCTCACGCTGGGGCAGTGGGTCGGAGCTCCCCTGTGCTCGGTGGTGCTGGACCTGAACTGGGCAGTGGGAATTGGCAGCTGAGAGGGGAGGAGGGAGAAGGGGACTGCCTCTGCTGGCAGCAGCCAGTGCTTAGGGTGGATTAAGCGTATCATGAAACCACCCTGTGCTATTAAGACTTGAGAGACTGTTAGCCTGCTTTTTCATCATGGTCCTGGCTCTAGTAACAAGATTTGACACAGAAGGGCAGAGCAGAGAGGCAGACTCTGTGCTTGTGCTCTGTTAACTGCTCACTTTCGACTGGAGCCGTGACATCCTGAAACGGAAACTGCAGAATCACAGCAATACTTACATTGTTGCAGTGGAGTCTGAAAGGTTTCTCTATGCAAAATCCTTAGATAGGTTAATTATGAAGGTACTGGGTTACTCTGTCTTTCCCAGAAGGTGGTTGCTATCTTGCAGAGGTGAGTGGGAAGAATCTCTTAAATATTCCTTGCCTCTGAGCAGAAAGCAGCTACAAGATTATCCTCCTCTGGAGAGGGCCGTTCCCCTTCTCAGCTGGCACTTGCTGACCGCTTCAGCATAGGTGTGGAAAGGGAGGCACTGGAGGCGGTACTCATTTTCCTTGACCCAGGACAGAGCAGTTCTGACTCCCTGTTTCTGTTTCTGCACGGTAGCCCAGTTGGTTTGCAAACTTATGGTTGCTTGGTATGATGCCTCTCTCAGTCTGCACAGAGACCCTTCTTCCAGGCAGCCTTCTCCTGCCGTGGTTGTGGTTGCCTCTTAGTGAGCCACAGCAAAAGAGATATTTCGGCTTACACAGTCTTCAAAAGAACGAAATGTGGTCTTTCACCTCAATACAGTTTTAATCTCAACCATTGGAAGATGTGTCCAAACTGGTGAAGAAAGCAAGCTATGCTGAAATGCTTGTTGAAGCTCATGTTCTCAGTCCAGACTGCACTCGCTGAAGTTGCTCTGTCTGTCGTTCCCCATCACAGACCCATTCTTCAACCCAGAGATGCAGATTTTCCTTGGCTGTAGGTGATTTTTTAATCTCTTGTTGTATGGATTTGTGTGATCCTGAGCAAAAGCACACTTCATGAAGTGCCACAGAAAGATGTAAGTATTGTATACTTACTAAATCTCTTAAATGGTAAGTAGGGCCCTTTGTCCAAACCTGAAGCACTTACAAAAGCTCATCTGTATGAAAAGATTATTTTTCTATGTTAAAATATGTAAGGAAAAATGAAGAAGCTACTTTTTAAACCTCTGCTATCCAGAAACACTAAATTTAGGTGGCTTTATTTCTTCATCCTGCCGGTGAAATTGCTAACCCATTTTTGGTGTTTGTCAGTCAAACAGCAGATAAGAAATGTACAGCTTCGTTGAGCCTTCAAAGGAAAACACACAAAGGAAAACACAAACTGCGTACATAAGCCTACAGAGCTCTGGACAAGCCTTGTCCAGAGCTGCTGCAAGGCTGAAGAGTACAGCCTCAGCAAGATGTATGCACGTCCTGTTGTTGAATTCAGGTCCTGCTTTCAAACATGTTACAACATTACCCCTGAATTTTAAAGCAAAAAAAAGGTTATCTACTGTTTATGTACAGTGGATATACAAAACACCTCGGTCTTGTATTGTTTCTGCTTTCAAGCTCCCACGTGGCTGTGTTGCCATGTCCTTCTGGACTCAGACATGGAAAGGAATGGAAACTAGGTGAGATCATTCATGACAACCACGGAAGAGCAGTGTCCGCATGTACAGGAATATCAAAACGTTGCGGTACAAATTGAGGTGTAACCAGGGAGGGAAACGGGCAGTATCAAGGAAGCACTCACTTGCTGTAAGAGAAGACTGCAAGAAAAGAGCTGGTCTGCAGCTCAGCCCAGTGGGAAGGCTATCAACCACGATGTCAAGAAAGCTGAAGATCGTAAAGCCTTCTTTGCGTTCATGTTCACTAAACAAACCGACTGCGTGAGAGACCAGAGCAGCCCGTGTCAGCAGCGCTGTGGGGAGAGCTCATTCTCCAACTGTGAAGGAACAGCCTGCAAAGTACTTAGTTAAGCTAAGTGCTGTCACATCCGTGACCTGCTGCTTCATACCTGGGTGTTTTGAGAAAGTGACTGAAGCATCCTCAGAGCTGTCAGCTGCTCTCTCTTGTGAATTTACAGAAAACGGGGGAGGTACCGCGAGGGGACAGACATGGTGCTTATCTTTGACTAAAGGAGTAGCTGGGGAACCGCACACCTGCCAGCTCCGTTTGCCCCAGATTTTCCTGGGAATTGACCAAACAACTGTTTGTAAGTACTGACGGGAAGATAATGAGATGAGTAACAGTCAACACAGATTTGTCAAGAACAAATCATGTCAACATGACCCAATTTCCTTCTATGTGAAGAAGGTCTTGTTTGCAGTCAGTATCTCGTACCTTCTTAGAGAAGACGCTGCTTTTCAGGACAGTCTCAAAACGAAGCTCAAGCATTATGGTGTAGGTGAAAATAGTATGGAATGGGTGCATTTCTGCAGTGCTGGAAAGCTTCCGCTGGAAGATTGTGTCCATTTCTGAGCTTGGAGTATCAAGAAAGTTGAGGAGCAATTTCAGAAAGCCCAAACAGCACGAACAACCCAGAAGAGAGCATGGTCTTCATAGCGTCAGCTGGGAGGAGAAAATGGAATGAACAGACTTATTTGACCCAAAAAGAGAAGACCAAAGGGGAGGACAAGATAAGTCTTCTTGTGCATAAAATGCTTCTGAAAGGAAGGAAATAATTGTTCTTCGTGTTCAGGATTTAGACAACAAGAAGTAATGGGCTTAAATTGAAGGGAGAAAGATTGAGGTTAGATAATAAATTTTAAAAAATTTCTTTTGGTACACCTTGTGAAGCACTGGAGTAGATTTTCCGGGAAGGTTCCTCAGAGGGCTTTCAAGAAGGTTAGATGAGCTGCTGTCAGGAATGAAGTAGGCACAGTTTATCCTGCTTTGGATGGACCAGCTGGCCTTTGGAGGTGCCTCTGAGCCCTGCAACTCTGTGAAAATGGGAGATAGGTGAGAAAGAAGTGCAGGCTCAAAGCCAATAAACAGTGTGTTGAAGTGGAGGTTGATAGACCTGTTTTCTGTTCATCATGCTGCAATTTGATCATTACGTTCCGTAGCAATTTACTCACCTTTTGTGCCTCAGTTTCTTAACTGCGCACTGGGTGATTATTTCTTCCACTTTCTTAAAAATTTGTGAGATCTCTAACAAAATGTCAAGTACGTCTGCCCAGCTCCCTCTGCTGTGGTGAGTCAGGGTTGTTCGACTGCTCTACGGTACATGCGTGTCGGTGTTAGCACTGAAAGGAAAAACCTCTCTGCTTTCATTGTAAAATTATCAAAATGTCTCAGCTGCAAAGTAAATTTATTGATTTGGTTTCTGTATTTATTTTAAAACGGAATAATCCTAAGCAGAAACGTTTTTTTAGGTAATACTTTCCATTAGAATATACATGTGGAAAACTCCATCCCAAATAAGGATTCGTTTTACCTTGATTTTCTCATACATCTTTGTGGCTCCTACAAGATTTGTGGAAAGCGGCAGTGCCGTCTGCTTTCAGCAGTGCTCCCCTCAACTCCTGACAGGCAGCTGTGCTTCACAGGCACTTAGCTGTTGTGTGACTCCTGAAGTACTGCGTGGAGAGAAGAGGGCTGATGTTCCCCATTTCTAGATGGGACCTGTTTGCTTTCTCTTTTTCCTCTCTTTCCCGCAGTGGGATTAAGCAACTCCCAAGCGCCGTTTGGTGCAGCCCCCTCGCACCAGAGCCGCCTCTGCCCTGCCTGCTTCCCTCTTTCTGCTCCAGAGCCGTCCACCTCCGTGCTGGAGAAGGGAGATGCTCTTTGCCTGATGGCTGAGCTTTAGAAATTATCTCATCATGACTAACGTGGGATTTATCACAAGCAAACCAGCAAGGAGGAAGGAAATCATGGCTATTCCCAACTCCATTTTTAAGGCAGGCTGTAAATGATTAATATTCAACACATTGTTGTCGAGGTAAAGCCTGAATCAGACCAGGGTAGATCATACGAGACTTTTGAGATTTGGGGTGGGGCTTATATGTATTTTCTGACTAGAGAGAAGCACTTCATCTGCAGTGACCCGGCTATGAAAGAGACTTTCTTAATGCACTGTCAGTTGTATAGATACAGAATATCAGATTTTTTTCCACAAAAACAAGAAACAAACTCTACTTAAAATATAGATTGAAATGAAATATTTCTAGAGGACTAGCCTGAAGGGCTTTTATTTTTTTTAATGATTTTTTTTTTTTTTTTAATCCATGATGCTCACCTAACACAGAGCAATTAGTGCAATGGAGCGTCCCTGATTCGAATCTGTGGTAGATTGCTATTAAAGGAGGTATTAATGGGCTGCCGAGAGCTGGGAAATTGTTGCAGAAAAGTGTGTTTATGGAGTATGGTGCTGGCAGGCATGATTTCAATCGGATTTGACATGTTTAACATAAATGTATACTGCACAGCTCCTGCAGTTTATGAATAATTCCTACAGGCCCACTGCCTTTCTAATTACTGAAATTGAAAAAAACAGGTCAGGCACATCCTGACGGAAATCTATTACTGCCCCTCCCCCCGCCGCCGCTTTTTCCTGGTTTTTTAATATATGGCGTTTGTTGAGCACTTAATGGCTGGGATATTCTGTGGACCAGAGTAAAGACGAGGGCGAGAGTGGGCTGGGAGGAAGGGGACGGGGGACGCGATGGAGCAGCTCTCGACCCTGGCTTCTGTGTGAAGGAAACCTAGGAGAGGGGATGGGAAGGCTGGCTGTAACTGTGCTTTTTTCCTGAGGATTTACGAAGCACAAAAGGCTCCCGGGCGGCAGCTCAAGCCCAGGAAAACAGCCGGGCCGGGTGCCTCCATGCCGCAGCTCGCCGGGGAGGCTGGGCTCAGAGCGGGGCGCACGCCTGGCTCCCAGGCAGCCTCCGCAGGTG
>NW_009234088.1:0-605 GCF_000690835.1 Fulmarus glacialis | reverse complement strand
GTGCTGACTCCCAGGCCACCCGTCCCTGCCCTGCTGTTACTGCAGCGTGGAAGGTCCCCCCCTCTCTGCTCCTTTTGCACCGACACCCCAGAAACCCCCCCGGCACAGCTGGGGTGGCCGTTCAGCTCCACGCGGGGCCGGGCAGGATGCCGGGCTCAGGGGCCCCCACCAAACCCTTCCTGGAAATTGGGGCCCTCCCCAGGAATCGGACCCCTCCCCCACAGGGCAGGGGCAGGGAGGGACCAGAAAGGCTGGTGTGGTCCGGCCGTACCAGGAGCACGTGTCACCGGTGAGGACGGGGGCTCTGCACCCTGGCACGGGTGGCACCGGGTATCTCTGGGTGGAGCATCAGCATCCGGTTTGGCACTGGGCATCAGCCTGGGCCAGGGGTCGTGTCCTGAGTGGGAAGAGGGTCTTGTGCCCACTGGGGCCCTCCTGCCCAGTGGGGGACCTGGGATCTGGTGGGGAGGTTACTGGGAGGTACTGGGATTTCATGGGGCCCTGGGCCCCACCTGCGTAAGCATTTCAGGGGGGGATCACCGGTGTTTATTTGAGTGTAGGGCGAGGCAGTGGCCAGCCGGTAATGATTAACCCCAGGCCGAGCC